>NC_134266.1:285478830-285603830 GCF_031893055.1 Leptodactylus fuscus
TTCTGAGGAGCAGTCTGTGTAACAGAGGGGGGTCTGGGGAGCAGTCTGTGTAACAGAGGGGGGTCTGAGGGAGCAGTCTGTGTAACAGAGGGGGGCTGGGGAGCAGTCTGTGTAACAGAGGGGGGTCTGAGGAGCAGTCTGTGTAACAGAGGGGGGTTTGGGGAGCAGTCTGTGTAACAGAGGGGGGTCTGGGGAGCAGTCTGTGTAACAGAGGGGGGTCTGAGGAGCAGTCTGTGTAACAGAGGGGGGTCTGGGGAGCAGTCTGTGTAACAGAGGGGGGGTCTGGGGAGCAGTCTGTGTAACAGAGGGGGGTCTGGGGAGCAGTCTGTGTAACAGAGGGGGGTCTGAGGAGCAGTCTGTGTAACAGAGGGAAGGGGGGCTGGGGAGCAGTCTGTGTAACAGAGGGGGGGCTGGGGAGCAGTCTGTGTAACAGAGGGGGGGGTCTGGGGAGCAGTCTGTGTAACAGAGGGGGGTCTGGGGAGCAGTCTGTGTAACAGAGGGGGGGGTCTGGGGAGCAGTCTGTGTAACAGAGGGGGGTCTGAGGAGCAGTCTGTGTAACAGAGGGGGGGTCTGGGGAGCAGTCTGTGTAATAGAGGGGGGTCTGAGGAGCAGTCTGTGTAACAGAGGGGGGTCTGGGGAGCAGTCTGTGTAACAGAGGGGGGGTCTGGGGAGCAGTCTGTGTAACAATGGGGGGTCTGGGGAGCAGTCTGTGTAACAGAGGGGGGTCTGAGGAGCAGTCTGTGTAACAGAGGGGGGGCTGGGGAGCAGTCTGTGTAATAGAGGGGGGTCTGAAGGGAGCAGTCTGTGTAACAGAGGGGGGTCTGGGGAGCAGTCTGTGTAACAATGGGGGGTCTGGGGAGCAGTCTGTGTAACAGAGGGGGGTCTGGGGAGCAGTCTGTGTAACAATGGGGGGTCTGGGGAGCAGTCTGTGTAACAGAGGGGGGGTCTGGGGAGCAGTCTGTGTAACAGAGGGGGTCTGAGGAGCAGTCTGTGTAACAGAGGGGGGGGGGCTGGGGAGCAGTCTGTGTAACAGAGGGGGGTCTGAGGAGCAGTCTGTGTAACAGAGGGGGGGGGGGGCTGGGGAGCAGTCTGTGTAACAGAGGGGGGTCTGAGGAGCAGTCTGTGTAACAGAGGGGGGTCTGGGGAGCAGTCTGTGTAACAGAGGGGGGTCTGGGGAGCAGTCTGTGTAACAGAGGGGGGGCTGGGGAGCAGTCTATGTAACAGAGGGGGGTCTGGGGAGCAGTCTGTGTAACAGAGGGGGGTCTGAGGAGCAGTCTGTGTAACAGAGGGGGGGTCTGGGGAGCAGTCTGTGTAACAGAGGGGGGTCTGGGGAGCAGTCTGTGTAACAGAGGGGGGTCTGAGGAGCAGTCTGTGTAACAGAGGGGGGTCTGGGGAGCAGTCTGTGTAACAGAGGGGGGGGCTGGGGAGCAGTCTGTGTAACAGAGGGGGGGCTGGGGAGCAGTCTGTGTAACAGAGGGGGGGTCTGAGGAGCAGTCTGTGTAACAGAGGGGGGGCTGGGGAGCAGTCTGTGTAACAGAGGGGGGTCTGGGGAGCAGTCTGTGTAACAGAGGGGGGTCTGGGGAGCAGTCTGTGTAACAGAGGGGGGTCTGGGAGCAGTCTGTGTAACAATGGGGGGTCTGGGGAGCAGTCTGTGTAACAGAGGGGGGTCTGGGGAGCAGTCTGTGTAACAGAGGGGGGTCTGAGGAGCAGTCTGTGTAACAGAGGGGGGGTCTGGGGAGCAGTCTGTGTAACAATGGGGGGTCTGGGTAGCAGTCTGTGTAACAGAGGGGGTCTGAGGAGCAGTCTGTGTAACAGAGGGGGGTCTGGGAGCAGTCTGTGTAACAGAGGGGGGGGGGGTCTGGGGAGCAGTCTGTGTAACAGAGGGGGGGCTGGGGAGCAGTCTGTGTAACAGAGGGGGGTCTGAGGAGCAGTCTGTGTAACAGAGGGGGGGGGCTGGGGAGCAGTCTGTGTAACAGAGGGGGGGCTGGGGAGCAGTCTGTGTAACAGAGGGGGGTCTGGGGAGCAGTCTGTGTAACAGAGGGGGGGTCTGGGGAGCAGTCTGTGTAACAGAGGGGGGTCTGGGGAGCAGTCTGTGTAACAGAGGGGGGTCTG
The DNA here is from genome assembly GCF_031893055.1 of Leptodactylus fuscus. Classification (NCBI taxonomy): domain Eukaryota; kingdom Metazoa; phylum Chordata; class Amphibia; order Anura; family Leptodactylidae; genus Leptodactylus; species Leptodactylus fuscus. The sequence continues at coordinate 285,480,943 of NC_134266.1, forward strand.
GGGAGCAGTCTGTGTAACAGAGGGGGGGCTGGGGAGCAGTCTGTGTAACAGAGGGGGTCTGGGTGAAGAGCAGTCTGTGTAACAATGGGGGGTCTGGGGAGCAGTCTGTGTAACAGAGGGGGGTCTGGGGAGCAGTCTGTGTAACAGAGGGGGTCTGAGGAGCAGTCTGTGTAACAGAGGGGGGGCTGGGGAGCAGTCTGTGTAACAGAGGGGGGGTCTGAGGAGCAGTCTGTGTAACAGAGGGGGGGGGCTGGGGAGCAGTCTGTGTAACAGAGGGGGGTCTGAGGAGCAGTCTGTGTAACAGAGGGGGGTCTGGGGAGCAGTCTGTGTAACAGAGGGGGGTCTGGGGAGCAGTCTGTGTAACAGAGGGGGGTCTGGGGAGCAGTCTGTGTAACAGAGGGGGGGCTGGGGGAGCAGTCTGTGTAACAGAGGGGGGTCTGGGGAGCAGTCTGTGTAACAGAGGGGGGTCTGAGGAGCAGTCTGTGTAACAGAGGGGGGTCTGGGGAGCAGTCTGTGTAACAGAGGGGGGTCTGGGGAGCAGTCTGTGTAACAGAGGGGGGGTCTGAGGAGCAGTCTGTGTAACAGAGGGGGGTCTGGGGAGCAGTCTGTGTAACAGAGGGGGGGGGGCTGGGGAGCAGTCTGTGTAACAGAGGGGGGGCTGGGGAGCAGTCTGTGTAACAGAGGGGGGTCTTGAGGAGCAGTCTGTGTAACAGAGGGGGGGGGCTGGGGAGCAGTCTGTGTAACAGAGGGGGGGTCTGGAGAGCAGTCTGTGTAACAGAGGGGGGTCTGAGGAGCAGTCTGTGTAACAGAGGGGGGTCTGAGGAGCAGTCTGTGTAACGGGAGGGCTGGGGAGCAGTCTGTGTAACGGGAGGGCTGGGGAGCAGTCTGTGTAACAGAGGGGGGTCTGGGGAGCAGTCTGTGTAACAGAGGGGGGTCTGGGGAGCAGTCTGTGTAACAGTGGGGGGTCTGGGGAGCAGTCTGTGTAACAGAGGGGGGTCTGGGGAGCAGTCTGTGTAACAGAGGGGGGTCTGGGGAGCAGTCTGTGTAACAGAGGGGGGTCTGAGGAGCAGTCTGTGTAACAGAGGGGGGGGGGGGCTGGGGAGCAGTCTGTGTAACAGAGGGGGGTCTGAGGAGCAGTCTGTGTAACAGAGGGGGGTCTGGGGAGCAGTCTGTGTAACAGAGGGGGGTCTGGGGAGCAGTCTGTGTAACAGAGGGGGGGCTGGGGAGCAGTCTATGTAACAGAGGGGGGTCTGGGGAGCAGTCTGTGTAACAGAGGGGGGTCTGAGGAGCAGTCTGTGTAACAGAGGGGGGTCTGGGGAGCAGTCTGTGTAACAGAGGGGGGTCTGGGGAGCAGTCTGTGTAACAGAGGGGGGTCTGAGGAGCAGTCTGTGTAACAGAGGGGGGTCTGGGGAGCAGTCTGTGTAACAGAGGGGGGGGCTGGGGAGCAGTCTGTGTAACAGAAGGGGGGCTGGGGAGCAGTCTGTGTAACAGAGGGGGGTCTGAGGAGCAGTCTGTGTAACAGAGGGGGGGGCTGGGGAGCAGTCTGTGTAACAGAGGGGGGTCTGGGGAGCAGTCTGTGTAACAGAGGGGGGTCTGGGGAGCAGTCTGTGTAACAGAGGGGGGTCTGGGGAGCAGTCTGTGTAACAATGGGGGGTCTGGGGAGCAGTCTGTGTAACAGAGGGGGGTCTGGGAGCAGTCTGTGTAACAGAGGGGGTCTGAGGAGCAGTCTGTGTAACAGAGGGGGGTCTGGGGAGCAGTCTGTGTAACAATGGGGGGTCTGGGTAGCAGTCTGTGTAACAGAGGGGGTCTGAGGAGCAGTCTGTGTAACAGAGGGGGGTCTGGGGAGCAGTCTGTGTAACAGAGGGGGGGGGGTCTTGGGAGCAGTCTGTGTAACAGAGGGGGGGCTGGGGAGCAGTCTGTGTAACAGAGGGGGGTCTGAGGAGCAGTCTGTGTAACAGAGGGGGGGGGCTGGGGAGCAGTCTGTGTAACAGAGGGGGGGCTGGGGAGCAGTCTGTGTAACAGAGGGGGGGTCTGGGGAGCAGTCTGTGTAACAGAGGGGGGTCTGGGGAGCAGTCTGTGTAACAGAGGGGGGTCTGGGGAGCAGTCTGTGTAACAGAGGGGGGTCTGGGGAGCAGTCTGTGTAACAGAGGGGGGGCTGGGGAGCAGTCTGTGTAACAGAGGGGGGTCTGGGGAGCAGTCTGTGTAACAATGGGGGGTCTGGGGAGCAGTCTGTGTAACAGAGGGGGGTCTGGGGAGCAGTCTGTGTAACAGAGGGGGTCTGAGGAGCAGTCTGTGTAACAGAGGGGGGGCTGGGGAGCAGTCTGTGTAACAGAGGGGGGGTCTGAGGAGCAGTCTGTGTAACAGAGGGGGGGGGCTGGGGAGCAGTCTGTGTAACAGAGGGGGGTCTGAGGAGCAGTCTGTGTAACAGAGGGGGGTCTGGGGAGCAGTCTGTGTAACAGAGGGGGGTCTGAGGAGCAGTCTGTGTAACAGAGGGGGGTCTGGGGAGCAGTCTGTGTAACAGAGGGGGGGGGGCTGGGGAGCAGTCTGTGTAACAGAGGGGGGGCTGGGGAGCAGTCTGTGTAACAGAGGGGGGTCTGAGGAGCAGTCTGTGTAACAGAGGGGGGGCTGGGGAGCAGTCTGTGTAACAGAGGGGGGGCTGGGGAGCAGTCTGTGTAACAGAGGGGGGTCTGAGGAGCAGTCTGTGTAACAGAGGGGGGTCTGAGGAGCAGTCTGTGTAACGGGAGGGCTGGGGAGCAGTCTGTGTAACAGAGGGGGGTCTGGGGAGCAGTCTGTGTAACAGAGGGGGGTCTGGGGAGCAGTCTGTGTAACAGTGGGGGGTCTGGGGGAGCAGTCTGTGTAACAGAGGGGGGTCTGGGGAGCAGTCTGTGTAACAGAGGGGGTCTGAGGAGCAGTCTGTGTAACAGAGGGGGGGTCTGGGGAGCAGTCTGTGTAACAATGGGGGGTCTGGGTAGCAGTCTGTGTAACAGAGGGGGTCTGAGGAGCAGTCTGTGTAACAGAGGGGGGTCTGGGGGAGCAGTCTGTGTAACAATGGGGGGTCTGGGGAGCAGTCTGTGTAACAGAGGGGGGTCTGGGGAGCAGTCTGTGTAACAATGGGGGGTCTGGGGAGCAGTCTGTGTAACAATGTGGGGTCTGGGGAGCAGTCTGTGTAACAATGGGGGGTCTGGGGAGCAGTCTGTGTAACAATGGGGGGTCTGGGGAGCAGTCTGTGTAACAATGTGGGGTCTGGGGAGCAGTCTGTGTAACAGAGGGGGGTCTGGGGAGCAGTCTGTGTAACAGAGGGGGGTCTGGGGAGCAGTCTGTGTAACAGACCACCCATGAACAATTATTATACTCTGGAGTAGTTTCAGACCCCAGAGTATAATAATCAGAGACCCAGAGGGGGATAAAAACATAAAAAACACTGTCACTTGGGCAACATGGTGGCTCAGTGGTTAGCACTGCAGCCTTGCAGCACTGGAGTCCTGGGTTTGAATCCTGCAGGAGCAACATCTGCAAGGAGTTTGTATGTTCTCCCTGTGTTTGTGTGGATTTCCTCCCGTTCTACAAAGACATATTGATAGGCAGAAAAAAATGTGCATTGTGATCTCTGTATGCCCATATGTCACATTCTACATTTAAAAAAAAAAAAAAAACGCTGTCACTTACCTCCCCTGCACTCTGGCGCACTCCCCGCTGATTTTGACCATCACAAATGTTGGTACAGCAGACATCACATGAGTCAGGCCTGCGTCACAATGAATAATGATACAGGCCCGGCCCACGTAACGTCTGTGAAGTCACCAAACAGGCCCAAAGCCTGCTGGAGGGTAGGAGAGGTAAGTAACAGTGTTTTTTATGTTCCCTCACCTCTCCTGGATCATTATACTCTGAGGTATTAAAAGACGCCCGAGTATAATGATAGTGGTGTTTGTGGGATTCGTGGCCCGTGGCCTTACTTACCGATTCTGCTCACAGCTGCTACTGAATCCACAGAAGGGGAAGCGAAAGTGAAAGAGGGATCAATGGGATCAATCTGTTAAACAGAGGGTGTCATGGCGAGCAGTCTGCGTGAGAAGGAGGCCAGGGGAGCGGTCTGCGTGAGAAGGAGTCCGGGGAGCGGTCTGTGTGAGAAAGAGTCCGGGGGAGCAGTCTGTGTGAGAAGGAGTCCGGGGAGCAGTCTGTGTGAGAAGGAGTCCGGGGGAGCGGTCTGTGTGAGATGGAGGCCAGGGAGCGGTCTTGTGGACCCAAAATCTTCAGGTATCATGATGACTTGTTTTTGGCACCCAGTGCCAGAGGCAGCAAAACAACCCCAAACCTCTCTGGCCCTCCCCCATATGTGACTTTCGGGGCCGTGTTTGTTTCTTTGCTTTTGCCTCTTTCCAATCTCAGTAAGCCGTTGAATAATGAGCTCTGTCTTGGGCTCCTCTGTCCACAGGAGATTTTCCGGAAGGATTTTGGCTTCCTCCCATACATTTTGGCTTTTTTTCTGTCTGTGTGCCAGCAGTGTGGTCCTCCTGGGTCTCCTGACAGATAGTTGGTACAGACACTGATGTCCCCTGAGCCCGCTGGACAGCTTGGATGTCTCTGGCACTTGATTGGGGCTGCTCATCCACCATCCAGACTGTCCTGTGTTACAACCTTCCACCATCTATTTCCAGCCAAGTTGTCTCACTGCAAAGATTCAACTTCTCTCCTTTGTATCTGGTTTCAGGTGTGATTTTTATATTGCCCACACCTGTTACTTGCCGCCGTTGAGTCTAATCCAACATCACAACAAGGGATAGAAGTGGGATTTTGTGTACACTAAAATGTAACTTTTAATTGTTTATTTAAAAAGTTTCAGTTGTATCCAATACATAAAATAAAGTACGTTCCTGCAAGCATGTGTGATTTGTCTTTTCTGCACACACTTTCAGCAATTTAACCATCAGTATTGTGGTATCGATGGCTAAACTAGATCCCTTTAACACCCAACTTCGAGTATCAAACGTATCAGCACATTCATATATCATCCACTCAGCACTCCACTTGACTTATAGTAGCTTGGGAGGGGGAATGGCATTGCTATACTCAAGTTTGGGCTAATCTCGGGCAGTTGGGGCATTCAGCTATTTATCCTGCAAGCTGCAATCACCTCAAGACTTAAACACACATGCCAGAAAGATCGCTATTTTGAGCGTGTTTGGAAAACCTGACGCGTTACAAGAGTACTTTATACTGTGTGTGAACCACAAGAGAGAATTTTGCTGTATGGGGGGCACTTGAGGAATTCAATTCTATGGGGGTCACCGGGGGCATGGTACCATATGTAGCCACTAAGGGACGGGGTGGGATTGGATGTGATCATCTGAGTGTTGGGTCATATGCTTGGATTACATCCTGCACATTAGAGGTGATCCACGTCCTAAACATCGGGTAGAGGCAGATCACAAGCAGTGCAGGATGAAGGTCTCCTCCTCTTCCTCCTCCTCCTCCATGCTGGACACCTGAAAAAGATTCAAGATCCTAGAAAATCTGCAATAATCTCCATTAGCCACAAGATGGTGACAAGTCCTCACATAAACAGGCAGATCCGCAGCAGCCTCATGATCTGAGGCCAGAGCTGAGTGACACAGGGGTCATCGTATCCTGACTACTACAATGGTCCTGGACGCAGTAATCGTATCGGCCCCATTATACTACAGGGACCCCAATAACAGGATAGAACCCCGGTATTGGGGTGAACACGTATGCTGAGGTTTGTGTGTAAGGAGACCAAAGAATATGTGGCCACCATCAAAATATTCAGTGTGAAACATATACAGTAATAGAAAGGGTTTGCTGCGGGGACTCGGGGCTCCTCCAACACTCCGATGACTGTACTGATAGGGACTGTAGATTGTGAGCCCTATAGGGGGCAGTGAGTGACAATATCTGTAAAGCGCTGCGGAATAGGATGGCGATATATAAGTAAGCAGAATAAATACGTAACTAAGGCGCAGATTCTTCTCCTGCCGTCCGAACATGTGCGAATAGAACTGAAAGTGAAACGATTATACTCAGGGATCTCCTCGCACCCCCGAGAGGTGGAGGCCCAGGAGAGATGACAAAAACAAAAAAACATCATGTCACTTGGCCAATCACAGGCCTCAGCGGTGACCCCGGGCGTGTGATGTCACCAAAGACATCACTAAGTGGGCGGAGAGAACGCCCCAAAGGAGGAGGAGGCAGCGGTAGTGGGAGGTCAGTACACATGTTTATATTATTCTGTCCCCTCTCCTGGATCTCCTCCTACTATACATTGGGGTCTGACGAGTATAATAATATAATAATTTACCATCTCGCCGCCGCCACTTTAGTCCACTTGAGTTCTCGGCGTTATATCTGCTATCACTGTGATGGTTTCTTCTTCTGTTGGTCCCAGGTTGAGGGGTCACCTGGTCTCCATGAAATAGCTGAGCCCGTGTCCTACTGGTGGAAATCATCAGACAAAGACTAACAATAGTCCACATATCTTTGCATCTTCTTAGTGACCTATTTCGTGGCTTTCTTTATATTCTTGGCTCCTGTTGATGGACCGTTGGGCTGATCCTCTACCTGCTCTAGTATTAGACTTGGGCTCCAGCTCCATAAGGGGTGAAAGTGTGAAATTGCCATAGACAAGCCCTTGTAACAAGTCTATTGGGACTCATGGACGACTGTGTAGACCATCTATAGTCCTTCATCTCTTACCCTACCATTAGAGTGGCAGCCACATACGGAGCCCAATTGTCCTCATTCATAGGGTCCATCTTTGTTTTTTGTTTTTTAATTTTGTGTGCAGGACTTTTTCATTTGGTAAATTTTGAAAATTTTCATTTGGTGGACACTGTGACAGGTCTCTGAGACAGACATGACTGTAGCCTTAGCCGTGCTACACTGTTTCCGTAGGTCCCTTTCCCCTCTATGGGACAGTGTAGCCATGCTCGGCCGGTCCTAGAGGTTCTGACTAGAGATGAGCAAGTAGTTGAATACTCAATATTCAATATTTGTTTTGAGTAGCCCCGCAATATTCAACTACGCAAATCGAATATGCTCGTTTCAGGGGTAGGCAACATTCAATCCAACTGAACTTACCAAGTCCACGAGTGAGGGTCGGGCTGGATTCTCCGAGAAGTCTTCTCTGTGCAGCTTCCCCGCGGCATCTTCCGGCTCTGAATTCACTCTGCCAGGCATCGGGCCTGGGCAGAGACGACTGCGCATGCCCGCACTACAAGAAAATGGCCGCTTACAGTCAAAGCGGCCATTTTCTTGTAGTGCGGACATGCGCAGTCGGCTCTGCCCAGACCCGATGCCTGGCAGAGTGAATTCAGAGCTGGAAGATGCCGCGGGGAAGCTGCACAGAGAAGACTTCTAAAGGTAGGAGAAGAACCAGCATTGATTGGCTGACTGTATAGCATTCGGCCAATCAACGCTGGTTCTGCATCAAATTTTTCCATTCGACTAGCGAGTGGTACTCGATCGAGTATTTTGAATACCTTAGTATTCGATTGAATACCTTACTACTCGCTCATCTCTAGTTCTGACCATAGCGGTCTAGAGACTATGGATGAGGATAAGTTATTGGCAATGACTTGGGAGATGGGAGCAGCCATTTAAGGAAAAGCTGGGTTTTGTTGAAAATGTTACTGTGATTTTTTGAGTCAGCACCAGGAGTGGATTATAAGAAAGGAGAAAAATTGGCAACAAAAAATGTGGTTTTTGCAGTTTTTTCCTCTCCAGCCTTATAGAATGTAACGTAATGAGAAAATGTAAGATTGATGTATCGGAGAGAACGAGGAGGCTCCCAAAAAGATCAAGACAGACACGAGAAGCTTCTCTCTTCGGGACAAGGAGCAGAGATTTATCTACATCTTATGATTCATGAGCGCCCAAAGGAGGAGGTGGTGGGAGGTGAGTATGAATGTTTTTATTATTTTTGTCCCCTCTCTTTGAGGTATATCTGGTTGTAGAGATTTGGCCATTAGTTCTGATTAGAACAATAACACCGATCTTACCCATTCACTTCCATTTCAAAATTCAGCTTGACCGGGACAAGTTCATCCCACAGTCTCATAAGATTCAAAAGAAAAAATTGGCAATTTTTGGCTTTTTAAATTTTTATTTTAGAAGAACCTTCTCACCCGCTCTCTGATTTGCTTAGTTCTTATCCCATATACCAGAAGGTTCAGCAGAGGAGGTACAAGGAGATAGACATTAGCCAGGAGGATGTGAGTATGATGAGGAACGTTTGTCCCAAATCTGTGGACTAAGGATGAGCAGAGGATTGGAGTATAAAAACATAAGATAGCACTGACATGGGAAACGCAGGTACTGAAGGCCTTGAGACGAGCCTCAGCCGTCAACCTGAGAAGAGCCTGAAGGATCATCACATAAGACGTTACAATGAGCACAGAGTCCATCACCAGCACCATGAACCCTACGGCCATGCCAAGGTGGTCATTGAAGGAGACATCGGCACAGGCCAACCTCACCACCGCCATATGCTCACAATACGAGTGCAGGATAAAATTGCTGCTGTATAACTGGAACCTTCTCAGTAATAGTGGCAATGGAAGAATATAAAATAGCCCCCGCACAATGGCTAATGCCCCACTTCTAATGATAACACTGGTGGTCACCGTGACTGAATATCTAAGAGGGTTACAGATAGCTACGTAGCGATCATACGCCATGGCCAGAAAGATTCCAGATTCAATGGTGGAGAAGGCATGCACACATAACATCTGGAGAAGACATTCATGGAACAATATTCTGTTATACTGGAACCAGAAGATGCCAAGAAGCTTGGGCATGGTGGTATTAGCTAAGGTAAGGTCTACGAAAGCAAGGACTGTGAAATAGATGTACATGGGCTGGTGGAGGCTCGACTCCATGACAATGATCAGTACAAAGATATAGTTCCCCAAGATGGCTGACAGGTATATTGAGAAGAACGGGATGGAGATCCAGATGTGTAGGTCCTCGATGCCTGGGATCCCATCAAAACGAAAAACGGTGGTTGGAAACAGGAATTATTGGGAGATTCCATAGTAGACTGTAAACTATGGGAACGTTTCTTCTGAACCTTGTAATACCGAAAATAGAGGTGACAAATCATTAAGTCATGGAGATAATGGACAATCATCCAAGGTCAAAACTGGTCTCCATCGCAGCAATGTTCCACTTTACCTTCACAATTGTGTCCCATGGACCACCAGGAACTTTATGAAGCCAAGAAGAGGATAACTGATGTTGAGGGGTCTGAAGATGAACGAGAGCAAGGTTTATAGTCATCGGCCAGCCAAGACTCAGATTATATGGAGAAACATTTGATGATCAATTTCAAAAAGTTGACTTTTCATGTAGAATTGATTTTTTCTTCTGTTGTTTCTATTGAGACAAATTACTTTATCCTTACATTAACTGAGAAATATTATAGTAGCTCCACTGACCGGCTCCCCAAAATTACCGATCTACGTCTGGGTTGTGTGGTCTCTGTCCAGAAGCAGCACTAGTAAGATACTGGAAGCTTTATACGAGGTCTGGGAGCGAAGGATGTGGCCTGGGAGACGGAGATGAGCTCCCCTGATTCTACACTCACATTTATGTCCCAATAGTCAGAAGCCGGAGAGCAAACGAGCAGTGGTCTAACTAAAGGACTATTGTGTACAATACTGTGCGGAAGGTGTGAAATGCTGCAAAGTATATACAGTATGAAGCATCTATAGCAAAAAACAATGGTTTTATAGAAAAAGTATCCCAGAAATTAGGGAGGGAGAATGGCTTGTTCTGGTGAAGTTGGGGGTGGGAAATGGTCCAGTGTGGAGAAGCTGGAGTTTTTTTTTTTTATAATAGTCTGTTACCTGCTGGAGTAATCTATTTACTGCAGCACCGGGTGCTGCCTGAGTATGGTGAGGAGCTGCATCCTCGACAGTCCACCTTTTAACAGTAGTGAAGCCAGAAATTGCCGGCTTCACTACTGTTCCCAAGCAGGGGCTGCCTGCTGTCTGGGCCCCTGCCTCCCGATACTTGCAAAATGACAGTGGGCCAGAGAAACTTCTATCTCCTGCCTGCTGTCCCCAAGCCCTGATACTTTGTGCTGGCATCTATCCTAGTAGGTTCCAGGACCTGTGTCATAACATCATCATAGGTCCTTTAACCTACTAAAATAGAATCAGAGTCTTGTGTGGGCGGAGCTATCTGGATTGTACAGGTCAGTGTACAATGGGGGAATGGGTTGCAGGCTGCGTATGAGCAAAAGAGGGAATGCAGGTGCAGACTGTGGGTGAGCAAAAGTGAGGTGGAATGGGGGGTTCCCCGCTCCACATCACCCTCTTGCGCACACACAACTTGCACCCCCATTCCACTTTCTTGCTTGCACCCCCATTTCCCCTCTTGCTCATACACACCCTGCACCCCACATCACCCTCATGTTCACATACAACCTGCATGCCCACATAACCCTCTTGGCAGGGTAGGAATGGCGGAACTTGTCAAAAGCCCCACCATTCCTCGTTACACCACTGCAGTGGACTATGACAGCTAAAGTAATGTATTGTCCCCTGCCCATAATTTATGATCTTCATATTGAGGGGGCATGCTCTTTTCTTGAGATGGACATTTACAAGGAGAGGTCGACGTAGCCATCAAGTAGGGACAACTTTCCTCAAGAAATAATGGTGGCTAGGTAATCTCCATGGAGACAGTGCGCTGTCCTCAGTTGGAGATATGGAGTGAATTTCACTAAGTGGCACAGCAGTAACTGGACTGGGGGCAAATTGTGTGGAGGAGAAGGATAATGTGACGTTCTAGGCGTGGAATGGATGTGACCTACCAACAAAGACAATCATGAGGAGAAGAAATAGATTGGTCTCACTCACTTGGTGCCAGAGATAGTTCCATTCTTCAAAGTTATCTGGTGACACCATGTCATGTGGGTACGGAGAGACCTCGTTCCTACACGTGTGCCCACATGCCCATGGACAATTATCTGCTTGCAGATCTTTTACATTGCCAGTGATTTGTCATTTGGTAATAAACAAAAAATAACTCCCATAAAGGAGAAGACCACATGTAGAGACAAGTCTGCCAGAGTCACCACCATCCAAGCTTGTCTTCGATCTACCAAGAGGCAGGTCTTTTGGATGTTGCGGCTGCACGTCAGGTGGAACTAATGCAGTTGCCACCACTCTCTTCCTGTGATGTCACCCTGAACCCTTTACAAGGTCTGATCTGTAATAGAATCATTATCAGATTCCATTATCACCATCCTCGCTTTCTTGTGGCATTGGGATTCCTGTACGCCCTCACAATTCCTAACAGATTTCCTCCTAGTGCCCCTACCTTACAACCACCAGTATAGCACATATCTGCATCATCTCTGCACTGCGCTCTCTAATATCTGCATCATCTCAGCACTGCGCTCTCTAATATCTGCATCATCTCAGCACTGCGCTCTCTAATATCTGCATCATCTCAGCACTGCGCTCTCTAATATCTGCATCATCTCAGCACTGCACTGTCTAATATCTGCATCATCTCTGCACTGCGCTCTGTAATATCTGCGTCATCTCAGCACTGCGCTCTCTAATATCTGCATCATCTCTGCACTGCACTGTCTAATATCTGCATCATCTCTGCACTGCGCTCTCTAATATCTGCATCATCTCTGCACTGCGCTCTCTAATATCTGCATCATCTCTGCACTGCGCTCTCTAATATCTGCATCATCTCAGCACTGCACTCTGTAATATCTGCATCATCTCTGCACTGCGCTCTCTAATATCTGCATCATCTCTGCACTGCACTGTCTAATATCTGCATCATCTCTGCACTGCACTGTCTAATATCTGCATCATCTCAGCACTGCGCACTGTAATATCTGCATCATCTCTGCACTGCGCTCTGTAATATCTGCATCATCTCTGCACTGCACTGTCTAATATCTGCATCATCTCAGCACTGCGCTCTCTAATATCTGCATCATCTCTGCACTGCGCTCTCTAATATCTGCATCATCTCTGCACTACGCTCTCTAATATCTGCATCATCTCTGCACTGCACTTTCTAATATCTGCATCATCTCTGCACTGCACTTTCTAATATCTGCATTATCTCTGCACTGCGCTCTGTAATATCTGCATCATCTCAGCACTGCACTCTGTAATATCTGCATCATCTATGCACTGCACTGTCTAATATCTGCATCATCTCTGCACTGCACTGTCTAATATCTGCATCATCTCTGCACTGCGCTCTCTAATATCTGCATCATCTCTGCACTGCGCTCTCTAATATCTGCATCATCTCTGCACTGCGCTCTCTAATATCTGCATCATCTCAGCACTGCACTCTGTAATATCTGCATCATCTCTGCACTGCGCTCTCTAATATCTGCATCATCTCTGCACTGCACTGTCTAATATCTGCATCATCTCTGCACTGCAGTGTCTAATATCTGCATCATCTCTGCACTGCACTGTCTAATATCTGCATCATCTCTGCACTGTGCACTGTAATATCTGCATCATCTCAGCACTGCACTCTGTAATATCTGCATCATCTCAGCACTGCGCTCTCTAATATCTGCATCATCTCAGCACTGCGCTCTCTAATATCTGCATCATCTCAGCACTGCGCTCTGTAATATCTGCATCATCTCTGCACTGCACTGTCTAATATCTGCATCATCTCTGCACTGCACTAATATCTGCATCATCTCAGCACTGCGCACTGTAATATCTGCATCATCTCTGCACTGCGCTCTGTAATATCTGCATCATCTCAGCACTGCGCACTGTAATATCTGCATCATCTCTGCACTGCGCTCTCTAATATCTGCATCATCTCAGCACTGCGCTCTCTAATATCTGCATCATCTCTGCACTGCGCTCTCTAATATCTGCGTCATCTCAGCACTGCCCTCTCTAATATCTGCGTCATCTCAGCACTGCGCTCTCTAATATCTGCATCATCTCTGCACTGCGCTCTCTAATATCTGCATCATCTCAGCACTACGCTCTCTAATATCTGCATCATCTCAGCACTGCGCTCTGTAATATCTGCATCATCTCAGCACTGCGCTCTGTAATATCTGCATCATCTCTGCACTGCACTGTCTAATATCTGCATCATCTCTGCACTGCACTGTCTAATATCTGCATCATCTCTGCACTGCGCTCTCTAATATCTGCATCATCTCAGCACTGCGCTCTCTAATATCTGCATCATCTCAGCACTGCGCTCTCTAATATCTGCATCATCTCAGCACTGCGCTCTCTAATATCTGCATCATCTCAGCACTGCGCTCTGTAATATCTGCATCATCTCAGCACTGCGCTCTCTAATATCTGCACCATCTCAGCACTGCGCTCTGTAATATCTGCATCATCTCAGCACTGCGCTCTGTAATATCTGCATCATCTCTGCACTGCACTGTCTAATATCTGCATCATCTCTGCACTGCACTGTCTAATATCTGCATCATCTCTGCACTGCGCTCTCTAATATCTGCATCATCTCTGCACTGCGCTCTCTAATATCTGCATCATCTCAGCACTGCGCTCTCTAATATCTGCATCATCTCAGCACTGCGCTCTCTAATATCTGCATCATCTCAGCACTGCGCTCTGTAATATCTGCATCATCTCAGCACTGCGCTCTCTAATATCTGCATCATCTCAGCACTGCACTCTGTAATATCTGCATCATCTCTGCACTGCGCTCTCTAATATCTGCATCATCTCTGCACTGCACTGTCTAATATCTGCATCATCTCTGCACTGCACTGTCTAATATCTGCATCATCTCAGCACTGTGCACTGTAATATCTGCATCATCTCAGCACTGCACTCTGTAATATCTGCATCATCTCAGCACTGCGCACTGTAATATCTGCATCATCTCTGCACTGCACTGTCTAATATCTGCATCATCTCTGCACTGCGCACTCTAATATCTGCATCATCTCAGCACTGCGCTCTCTAATATCTGCATCATCTCAGCACTGCGCTCTCTAATATCTGCATCATCTCTGCACTGCACTCTGTAATATCTGCATCATCTCAGCATTGCGCACTGTAATATCTGCATCATCTCTGCACTGCGCTCTCTAATATCTGCATCATCTCTGCACTGCGCTCTCTAATATCTGCATCATCTCAGCACTGCACTCTCTAATATCTGCATCATCTCAGCACTGCACTCTGTAATATCTGCATCATCTCTGCACTGCGCTCTCTAATATCTGCATCATCTCTGCACTGCACTGTCTAATATCTGCATCATCTCTGCACTGCACTGTCTAATATCTGCATCATCTCAGCACTGTGCACTGTAATATCTGCATCATCTCAGCACTGCACTCTGTAATATCTGCATCATCTCAGCACTGCGCTCTGTAATATCTGCATCATCTCAGCACTGCGCTCTGTAATATCTGCATCATCTCAGCACTGCACTCTGTAATATCTGCATCATCTCTGCACTGCGCTCTCTAATATCTGCATCATCTCTGCACTGCACTGTCTAATATCTGCATCATCTCTGCACTGCACTGTCTAATATCTGCATCATCTCAGCACTGCACTCTCTAATATCTGCATCATCTCAGCACTACGCTCTCTAATATCTGCATCATCTCAGCACTGCGCTCTGTAATATCTGCATCATCTCAGCACTGCGCTCTGTAATATCTGCATCATCTCTGCACTGCACTGTCTAATATCTGCATCATCTCTGCACTGCACTGTCTAATATCTGCATCATCTCTGCACTGCGCTCTCTAATATCTGCATCATCTCAGCACTGCGCTCTCTAATATCTGCATCATCTCAGCACTGCGCTCTCTAATATCTGCATCATCTCAGCACTGCGCTCTCTAATATCTGCATCATCTCAGCACTGCGCTCTGTAATATCTGCATCATCTCAGCACTGCGCTCTCTAATATCTGCATCATCTCAGCACTGCGCTCTGTAATATCTGCATCATCTCAGCACTGCGCTCTGTAATATCTGCATCATCTCTGCACTGCACTGTCTAATATCTGCATCATCTCTGCACTGCACTGTCTAATATCTGCATCATCTCTGCACTGCGCTCTCTAATATCTGCATCATCTCTGCACTGCGCTCTCTAATATCTGCATCATCTCAGCACTGCGCTCTCTAATATCTGCATCATCTCAGCACTGCGCTCTCTAATATCTGCATCATCTCAGCACTGCGCTCTGTAATATCTGCATCATCTCAGCACTGCGCTCTCTAATATCTGCATCATCTCAGCACTGCACTCTGTAATATCTGCATCATCTCTGCACTGCGCTCTCTAATATCTGCATCATCTCTGCACTGCACTGTCTAATATCTGCATCATCTCTGCACTGCACTGTCTAATATCTGCATCATCTCAGCACTGTGCACTGTAATATCTGCATCATCTCAGCACTGCACTCTGTAATATCTGCATCATCTCAGCACTGCGCACTGTAATATCTGCATCATCTCTGCACTGCACTGTCTAATATCTGCATCATCTCTGCACTGCGCACTCTAATATCTGCATCATCTCAGCACTGCGCTCTGTAATATCTGCATCATCTCAGCACTGCGCTCTGTAATATCTGCATCATCTCAGCACTGCGCTCTCTAATATCTGCATCATCTCTGCACTGCACTCTGTAATATCTGCATCATCTCAGCATTGCGCACTGTAATATCTGCATCATCTCTGCACTGCACTGTCTAATATCTGCATCATCTCTGCACTGCGCACTCTAATATCTGCATCATCTTAGCACTGCGCTCTCTAATATCTGCATCATCTCAGCACTGCGCTCTCTAATATCTGCATCATCTCTGCACTGCACTCTCTAATATCTGCATCATCTCAGCACTGCGCTCTCTACTATCTGCATCATCTCAGCACTGCGCTCTGTAATATCTGCATCATCTCAGCACTGCACTCTGTAATATCTGCATCATCTCTGCACTGCGCTCTCTAATATCTGCATCATCTCTGCACTGCACTGTCTAATATCTGCATCATCTCTGCACTGCACTGTCTAATATCTGCATCATCTCAGCACTGTGCACTGTAATATCTGCATCATCTCAGCACTGCACTCTGTAATATCTGCATCATCTCAGCACTGCGCACTGTAATATCTGCATCATCTCTGCACTGCACTGTCTAATATCTGCATCATCTCTGCACTGCGCACTCTAATATCTGCATCATCTCAGCACTGCGCTCTCTAATATCTGCATCATCTCTGCACTGCACTGTCTAATATCTGCATCATCTCTGCACTGCACTGTCTAATATCTGCATCATCTCAGCACTGCACACTGTAATATCTGCATCATCTCTGCACTGCGCTCTGTAATATCTGCATCATCTCTGCACTGCACTGTCTAATATCTGCATCATCTCAGCACTGCGCTCTCTAATATCTGCATCATCTCTGCACTGCGCTCTCTAATATCTGCATCATCTCTGCACTACGCTCTCTAATATCTGCATCATCTCTGCACTGCACTTTCTAATATCTGCATCATCTCTGCACTGCGCTCTGTAATATCTGCATCATCTCAGCACTGCACTCTGTAATATCTGCATCATCTCAGCACTGCGCTCTCTAATATCTGCATCATCTCTGCACTGCACTGTCTAATATCTGCATCATCTCTGCACTGCACTGTCTAATATCTGCATCATCTCAGCACTGTGCACTGTAATATCTGCATCATCTCAGCACTGCACTCTGTAATATCTGCATCATCTCAGCACTGCGCTCTCTAATATCTGCATCATCTCAGCACTGCGCTCTCTAATATCTGCATCATCTCTGCACTGCACTCTCTAATATCTGCATCATCTCTGCACTGCACTCTCTAATATCTGCATCATCTCAGCACTGCGCTCTGTAATATCTGCACCATCTCAGCACTGCACTCTCTACTATCTGCACTCATCAGTATCCGCACTATTATCTGCGGTGTCTAATATAAGCCCTAGAGATGAGCAAATTGAAGCTGATGAAGTGGAATTTGATCCAAATTTCAGGAAACGTTCGATTCGCATCTTCATACTTTGTTACAATTTTTTCCTAAAATGTCTGCAGCGCATGTTAGGAGAAGGGGCAGGGAACTCTGGGAACGCGGGATCTCCCACAATGCCATAAGTGCAGACAATCAGCCGCTAATAGGCACTGTGATGTCACAGCCCTATAAATACCCTCCGCCATCTTGGATTCAGGCGTTTTCCAGCGTATTTGGAGAACCAGTGCAATCCCATTACAGCCAGAACCTGAGGTGTGAATAAGGACTTAGCTGATATTTGTATTCTCCGCTTCTCACACGTTTCAGATCACATTCCGTTGGACTGAAGAAAGAGCCGACAATATGTGTAAGTTTTATTCTATAACCTCATTGAGGGCTCATCCACCATAACCAGCCGGGTCCGGACAGACGGAGGGACAGTCACTGACATGTCCTTATAGTCCCGGGAATAAAGTATCTACAATAAAGTCTACAAACCCTCCAGATCTGCTGGAATTTATTAATCCATAACTGTTGTCCATTTAATACATTGACATTAGTTTTTAGTATTAAGTCCATTATGAATTTGGTTCACGAGTTGGGAGGACAGTGAGGACCATCCATGGACTGCGCTCTCTAGATCCTTCACCATAGGGTTCTGGCCTGACTGGTCCATCAGAAGTTTGGCAGATTTGTTAGGAGAAGAACCTTCTCACCCGCTCTCTGATTTGCTTAGTTCTTATCCCATATACCAGAGGGTTCAGCAGAGGAGGTACAAGGAGATAGACATTAGCCAGGAGGATGTGAGTATGATGAGGAACGTTTGTCCCGAATCTGTGGACTAAGGATGAGCAGAGGATTGGAGTATAAAAACATAAGATAGCACTGACATGGGAAACGCAGGTACCGAAGGCCTTGAGACGAGCCTCGGCCGTCAACCTGAGAAGAGCCTGAAGGATCATCACATAAGACGTTACAATAAGCGCCAAGTCCATCACCAGCACCATGAACCCTACGGCCATGCCAAGGTGGTCATTGAAGGAGACATCGGCACAGGCCAACCTCACCACCGCCATATGCTCACAATACGAGTGCAGGATAACATTGCTGCTGTATAACTGGAACCTTCTCAGTAATAGTGGCAATGGAAGAATGTAAAATACCCCCCGCACAACGGCTAATGCCCCACTTCTAATGATAACACTGATGGTCACCGTGACTGAATATCTCAGAGGGTTACAGATAGCTACATAGCGATCATACGCCATGGCCAGAAAGATTCCCGACTCCACAGTAGACGATGCATGTACAAAGAACATCTGGAGAAGACATCCCTGGAAGTCAATCTCATTGTACCGGAACCAGAAGATGCCAAGAAGCTTGGGCATGGTGGTATTTGATAGAATAAGGTCCACAATAGCAAGAAGGGTGAAATAGATGTACATGGGCTGGTGGAGGCTCGACTCCATGACGATGATCAGTAGAACGGTATAGTTCCCGATGATGGCAGACAGAAATATCTCTCTAATATCTGCATCATCTCTGCACTGCGCTCTCTAATATCTGCATCATCTCTGCACTACGCTCTCTAATATCTGCATCATCTCTGCACTGCACTTTCTAATATCTGCATCATCTCTGCACTGCGCTCTGTAATATCTGCATCATCTCAGCACTGCACTCTGTAATATCTGCATCATCTCAGCACTGCGCTCTCTAATATCTGCATCATCTCTGCACTGCACTGTCTAATATCTGCATCATCTCAGCACTGTGCACTGTAATATCTGCATCATCTCAGCACTGCGCTCTCTAATATCTGCATCATCTCAGCACTGCGCTCTCTAATATCTGCATCATCTCTGCACTGCACTCTCTAATATCTGCATCATCTCAGCACTGCGCTCTCTAATATCTGCATCATCTCTGCACTGCACTCTCTAATATCTGCATCATCTCTGCACTGCACTCTCTAATATCTGCATCATCTCAGCACTGCGCTCTGTAATATCTGCACTCATCAGTATCCGCACTATTATCTGCGGTGTCTAATATAAGCCCTAGAGATGAGCAAATTGAAGCTGATGAAGTGGAATTTGATCCAAATTTCAGGAAACGTTCGATTCGCATCTTCATACTTTGTTACAATTTTTTCCTAAAATGTCTGCAGCGCATGTTAGGAGAAGGGGCAGGGAACTCTGGGAACGCGGGATCTCCCACAATGCCATAAGTGCAGACAATCAGCCGCTAATAGGCACTGTGATGTCACAGCCCTATAAATACCCTCCGCCATCTTGGATTCAGGCGTTTTCCAGCGTATTTGGAGAACCAGTGCAATCCCATTACAGCCAGAACCTGAGGTGTGAATAAGGACTTAGCTGATATTTGTATTCTCCGCTTCTCACACGTTTCAGATCACATTCCGTTGGACTGAAGAAAGAGCCGACAATATGTGTAATGTTTTATTCTATAACCTCATTGAGGGCTCATCCACCATAACCAGCCGGGTCCGGACAGACGGAGGGACAGTCACTGACATGTCCTTATAGTCCCGGGAATAAAGTATCTACAATGAAGTCTACAAACCCTCCAGATCTGCTGGAATTTATTAATCCATAACTGTTGTCCATTTAATACATTGACATTAGTTTTTAGTATTAAGTCCATTATGAATTTGGTTCACGAGTTGGGAGGACAGTGAGGACCATCCATGGACTGCGCTCTCTAGATCCTTCACCATAGGGTTCTGGCCTGACTGGTCCATCAGAAGTTTGGCAGATTTGTTAGGAGAAGAACCTTCTCACCCGCTCTCTGATTTGCTTAGTTCTTATCCCATATACCAGAGGGTTCAGCAGAGGAGGTACGAGGAGATAGACATTAGCCAGGAGGATGTGAGTATGATGAGGAACGTTTGTCCCGAATCTGTGGACTAAGGATGAGCAGAGGATTGGAGTATAAAAACATAAGATAGCACTGACATGGGAAACGCAGGTACCGAAGGCCTTGAGACGAGCCTCGGCCGTCAACCTGAGAAGAGCCTGAAGGATCATCACATAAGACGTTACAATAAGCGCCAAGTCCATCACCAGCACCATGAACCCTACGGCCATGCCAAGGTGGTCATTGAAGGAGACATCGGCACAGGCCAACCTCACCACCGCCATATGCTCACAATACGAGTGCAGGATAACATTGCTGCTGTATAACTGGAACCTTCTCAGTAAGAGTGGCAATGGAAGAATGTAAAATACCCCCCGCACAACGGCTAATGCCCCACTTCTAATGATAACACTGATGGTCACCGTGACTGAATATCTCAGAGGGTTACAGATAGCTACATAGCGATCATACGCCATGGCCAGAAAGATTCCCGACTCCACAGTAGACGATGCATGTACAAAGAACATCTGGAGAAGACATCCCTGGAAGTCAATCTCATTGTACCGGAACCAGAAGATGCCAAGAAGCTTGGGCATGGTGGTATTTGATAGAATAAGGTCCACAATAGCAAGAAGGGTGAAATAGATGTACATGGGCTGGTGGAGGCTCGACTCCATGACGATGATCAGTAGAACGGTATAGTTCCCGATGATGGCAGACAGAAATATCGAGAAGAACGGGATGGAGATCCAGATGTGTAGGTGCTCCAGGCCTGGGATCCCCAACAAGATAAAGGAGTGGGGCTCAAAGCAAGAATCATTGGCAGCTGCCATGAGGGCCACCAAATTCATTCTGGAGGTGAAATTGAAGAAAAGGAATTATGGACAATGGGATGTCTGGGGGTGGTAAGTGTCTCACCTATAATCTAGTCATAGAATAATAATAAAACCAAAAATAATTCACATAGAATTAAGAGTCAGAGAGAAAATGTGAACAGAGCCCTACTAGAAGAAGATTGTACTCACCATGATTATGTTACCAAGAAAGCTGCCTCCAAAGAAGTTCCCAGGTTATAGCCTTCCACTGAAGAAGACCTCAGGTGGGAGTGACTCTTCAGGTCCAACCGAGATGACTGAACAAGGACATCACAGAACATCTCAGAAGATCCTTCAGAGACCCCACGGCCTCTCCAGCTTAGGTTAGTGGTCAGGACTCCAATATGAGACAAGTATGAGAGTCATGGAGAGCTCTGGTGGACACCACTGCAAGAACAGAAGAATAAGACCCAAGTCACAACCTGTAAAATGTCCTGGGGACAAGAAAGTCTTGTAATGGAAACTTTGCTACACATTTAGAACATGAAAAGGTTACAAAAGATGATGGACTTATGATATGAAGGAAGGGACATCGGGTCTGGAGTTGTACAAGACAATCTCCAAAAACATATCTAGGCGCAGCCCAGACCTCAAACCAACAGAGAATCTGCATGAGGGCCATCTGGTTATAACTACTATCTCTAGAAGTGGAGCTCTTATTACATGTATGGGGGCAGATACTTTTTGGACAATGATAATACAAAGGGTTATTTTATGTGAGGGATATATACAATTATTAAACTATGTCCTTTAGTCACTTCGGAAACTTTCTGGTCCACCAATTGTCTTCTAAGACACCAATGTGTTCAGCAGCTGAAAGTCGAAAATTAGACTTTACCTTCTAAATAATGTTTGTCGCCTTCTTGATAACAATGTTTTTTGCAGACTGATATTATCTGATGAGAACTTCTTTCTAGGTCAAACTCATGACTACAGGTGTTTGGTGGCGTGTCCATAATGTAACAGCAAGAACATGACGGTCATTCCAAAAGAACTTACCACCGACCCGGACTCCACCAGCCCAGTGTCCACCGATCTGCTGACCTTCATCATTCATGTACTAGCCCTTTAAGTGGGACCCATTTCTGTAAGTAGAAACATTAGCTAAGGCCTAGGAGATAAACATCAGGTATAGAAGATGCCGATGAGGTTGTCGGAAGAGGTTGGAAGAGTTATGGCAATCTTAGAAGAACATGGAAGGTAGAGATGACAATTTCAAGGATGTCCTGGTGTATAAATGCCGCCTAGGACTTATACCTGACCTCTGGGGGCTTCCTATGATGTCTGGAGCTATACATAACATCTACAATTTATTTATGGGGTCTGGGATGGACTGAGGAGGTCCGGAATGGTTGGATATTGCCTGGGAACGATAAAGGATGTCTAGAATTGGTGAGTCAGCTCTGAGAGCTTTAGATGATATCTGGGATGTGTGAGATAATACATGCGAGGTATTGATGATGCCGGAGAGCTATAGAGGACACCTAGAATTTATACCTGAGGTCTGGGAGGATTTGCTGAGGTTTGGGACCTATAGATGAGGTCTCCTGGCTCACTACAGCAACCAGAACAGCTGCTCAGACTTTACGGAAGACCCCTGTGCGCCTTGGTAGCCACGAGACCTTCGCGAAGCGATAATATCCGCAGGAGACTAATCACCTCCACCGGGCCTTCATTATCTCCTAGTGGCAGAGAACAGATCTTATACAACTGGCTATGGAGAATATCACTGCTCGTAGTATCACAGACCAAAAAGTGACGAGGAATCCGTCACCATGAAACCTGCCATGTTCCTAAAATACTACAATGTGTACAGCAAAGAGGTGCAAAAGTGATAAAGTAACACTGAGTCCACTGACTGGCCCTAAATAGGGTCACTAAGAAGCTCAATGTGGGGGGCGCGTCTGCAAATAATGACCCATGAAAATACTATAATGTGTACAGCAAAGAGGTGCAAAAGTGATTGCACAGCTGATATTGAGAAGGGAACATTGCAATCTTTCCAGAGAGACGCCATTGCAGTGCCCGATATAATGTACCCAGTTTGTGTCAGCAGAGGCACGCACTCCAAAAACTGTTAAGTGGGTATCCCGGGCACAACAGCTTTTGGAGCCTTCATCTATGACACAAGCCGCGCACAGCACTTTATGCATTGGAATTACATATTCCTGAAAAAATTGCCATTTTCGCTTTTCACAGTCAGCTGCGTATTCATTTCTGGAGAATAAATTATAGCAACTCTTGGATAAATGGGGGGTAGTTTCCAAAATTGGGTGACATGTCAGGGGATTACACTTTACTGGTGTTTCAGGAGCTCTGCAAAATGGTCATGACATCCAAAAGCTAAACTGTCTACGTCTGTGCATCAGAAACCACATAGCGCTCCTTCTCTCCTGTGCCCAAACAGCAGATTATACCCACATATGACATCACGTCTGTTATCCTGGGTACACCAGTGTCACATATGTGCCATAGATTGCATAGATTGTGGCTTCTGGAGTACAGATTCAGATGTTTGGTATCTGGACACCATGTCATGTTTGTAGAGCCTGTAAGGTACCAGAAAACTGGATTCCCCAAAGGAGTGACCCCATTGTGCAAACTGCACCCCTCAAAGAATTTCTCCGGGGGTGTAGTGAGTATTAGTATGCCAGACGTGACTGCACAGCGGATGGTGAAGAGGGAATATGTAAGCTGTGCGGAGTATATTGGGTACACCAAATGCCCTACTATGTCCCCAGTAGCTCCTATGATTGGGGTGGGGGTCACTCTGGGGGTCTCTTCTATTGTATTTTCCCTTGCAAACTGTAAATCTGGGGTGTCCCCTGATATCCGCTCCCGCAGCTTATACATTCTCTTCCTGCCGCAGCCAGTTGTGTTCTAATGATTTGGCGATTTTGCGTTATTTTGTCCTCACATTGCTAGATGTTATATTTTCTGTATGTTTCTGGTGATGCGGCCATATAAGGGTTTGTTGTTTGCGGGATGAGACGCAGTTTGTAATGACACCATTTGTTTTGTTGCCTACAACTTACTGAATACATTATATTAACTCTTTCTGGGGGAATTAAAAAAACCCATAAATTCTGGGATTGCTTTTTACGTTTAAATTTTTTTTTCTATGCAGCGTACAGCATAAGTAACATGTGACCTTTATTCTGCGGGTCGGTACGGTTACGGCGTGCAGTGTACAGCATAAGTAACATGTGACCTTTATTCTGCGGGTCGGTACGGTTACGGCGTGCAGTGTACAGCATAAGTAACATGTGACCTTTATTCTGCGGGTCGGTACGGTTACGGCGTGCAGTGTACAGCATAAGTAACATGTGACCTTTATTCTGCGGGTCGGTACGGTTACGGCGTGCAGTGTACAGTATAAGTAACATGTGACCTTTATTTTGTGGGTCGGTACGGTTACGGCGTGCAGAGTACAGTATAAGTAACATGTGACCTTTATTCTGCGGGTCGGTACGGTTACGGCGTGCAGTGTACAGTATAAGTAACATGTGACCTTTATTCTGTAGGTCGGTACGGTTACGGCGTGCAGTGTACAGTATAAGTAACATGTGACCTTTATTCTGTGGGTCGGTACGGTTACGGCGTGCAGAGTACAGTATAAGTAACATGTGACCTTTATTCTGTGGGTCGGTACGGTTACGGCGTGCAGAGTACAGTATAAGTAACATGTGACCTTTATTCTGTAGGTCGGTACGGTTACGGCGTGCAGTGTACAGTATAAGTAACATGTGACCTTTATTCTGTAGGTCGGTACGGTTACGGCGTGCAGAGTACAGTATAAGTAACATGTGTCCTTTATTCTGTGGGTCGGTACGGTTACGGCGTGCAGTGTACAGCATAAGTAACATGTGGCCTTTATTCTGCGGGTCGGTATGGTTACGGCGTGCAGAGTACAGTATAAGTAACATGTGACCTTTATTCTGTGGGTCGGTACGGTTACGGCGTGCAGCATACAGTATAAGTAACATGTGACCTTTATTCTGTGGGTCGGTACGGTTACGGCGTGCAGTGTACAGTATAAGTAACATGTGACCTTTATTCTGGGGTCGGTACAGTTACGGCGTGCAGTGTACAGTATAAGTAACATGTGACCTTTATTCTGCGGGTCGGTACGGTTACGGCGTGCAGTGTACAGTATAAGTAACATGTGACCTTTATTCTGCGGGTCGGTACGGTTACGGCGTGCAGTGTACAGTATAAGTAACATGTGACCTTTATTCTGTGGGTCGGTACGGTTACGGCGTGCAGCATACAGTATAAGTAACATGTGACCTTTATTCTGTGGGTCGGTACGGTTACGGCGTGCAGTGTACAGTATAAGTAACATGTGACCTTTATTCTGGGGTCGGTACAGTTACGGCGTGCAGTGTACAGTATAAGTAACATGTGACCTTTATTCTGCGGGTCGGTACGGTTACGGCGTGCAGTGTACAGTATAAGTAACATGTGACCTTTATTCTGCAGGTCGGTACGGTTACGGCGTGCAGTGTACAGTATAAGTAAAATGTGACCTTTATTCTGTGGGTCGGTACGGTTACGGCGTGCAGAGTACAGTATAAGTAACATGTGACCTTTATTCTGTGGGTCGGTACGGTTACGGCATGCAGAGTACAGTATAAGTAACATGTGACCTTTATTCTGTGGGTCGGTACGGTTACGGCGTGCAGTGTACAGTATAAGTAACATGTGACCTTTATTCTGCGGGTCGGTACGGTTACGGCGTGCAGTGTACAGTATAAGTAACATGTGACCTTTATTCTGTGGGTCGGTACGGTTACGACGTGCAGAGTACAGTATAAGTAACATGTGACCTTTATTCTGCGGGTCGGTACGGTTACGGCGTGCAGTGTACAGTATAAGTAACATGTGACCTTTATTCTGCGGGTCGGTATGGTTACGGCGTGCAGAGTACAGTATAAGTAACATGTGACCTTTATTCTGTGGGTCGGTACGGTTACGGCGTGCAGCATACAGTATAAGTAACATGTGACCTTTATTCTGTGGGTCGGTACGGTTACGGCGTGCAGTGTACAGTATAAGTAACATGTGACCTTTATTCTGGGGTCGGTACAGTTACGGCGTGCAGTGTACAGTATAAGTAACATGTGACCTTTATTCTGCGGGTCGGTACGGTTACGGCGTGCAGTGTACAGTATAAGTAACATGTGACCTTTATTCTGCGGGTCGGTACGGTTACGGCGTGCAGTGTACAGTATAAGTAACATGTGACCTTTATTCTGTGGGTCGGTACGGTTACGGCGTGCAGCATACAGTATAAGTAACATGTGACCTTTATTCTGTGGGTCGGTACGGTTACGGCGTGCAGTGTACAGTATAAGTAACATGTGACCTTTATTCTGGGGTCGGTACAGTTACGGCGTGCAGTGTACAGTATAAGTAACATGTGACCTTTATTCTGCGGGTCGGTACGGTTACGGCGTGCAGTGTACAGTATAAGTAACATGTGACCTTTATTCTGCAGGTCGGTACGGTTACGGCGTGCAGTGTACAGTATAAGTAAAATGTGACCTTTATTCTGTGGGTCGGTACGGTTACGGCGTGCAGAGTACAGTATAAGTAACATGTGACCTTTATTCTGTGGGTCGGTACGGTTACGGCATGCAGAGTACAGTATAAGTAACATGTGACCTTTATTCTGTGGGTCGGTACGGTTACGGCGTGCAGTGTACAGTATAAGTAACATGTGACCTTTATTCTGCGGGTCGGTACGGTTACGGCGTGCAGTGTACAGTATAAGTAACATGTGACCTTTATTCTGTGGGTCGGTACGGTTACGACGTGCAGAGTACAGTATAAGTAACATGTGACCTTTATTCTGCGGGTCGGTACGGTTACGGCGTGCAGTGTACAGTATAAGTAACATGTGACCTTTATTCTGCGGGTCGATACGGTTACGGCGTGCAGTGTACAGTATAATTAACATGTGACCTTTATTCTGCGGGTCGGTACGGTTACGGCGTGCAGTGTACAGTATAAGTAACATGTGACTGTTATTCTGCAGGTCGGTACGGTTACGGCGTGCAGTGTACAGTATAAGTAACATGTGACCTTTATTCTGCGGGTCGGTACGGTTACGGCGTGCAGTGTACAGTATAAGTAACATGTGACCTTTATTCTGTGGGTCGGTACGGTTACGGCGTGCAGAGTACAGTATAAGTAACATGTGACCTTTATTCTGTGGGTCGGTACGGTTACGGCGTGCAGTGTACAGTATAAGTAACATGTGACCTTTATTCTGCGGGTCGGTACGGTTACGGCGTGCAGTGTACAGCATAAGTAACATGTGACCTTTATTCTGTGGGTCGGTACGGTTACGGCGTGCAGAGTACAGTATAAGTAACATGTGACCTTTATTCTGTGGGTCGGTACGGTTACGGCGTGCAGAGTACAGTATAAGTAACATGTGACCTTTATTCTGTGGGTCGGTACGGTTACGGCGTGCAGTGTACAGTATAAGTAACATGTGACCTTTATTCTGCGGGTCGGAACGGTTACGGCGTGCAGTGTACAGTATAAGTAACATGTGACCTTTATTCTGTGGGTCGGTACGGTTACGACGTGCAGAGTACAGTATAAGTAACATGTGACCTTTATTCTGCGGGTCGGTACGGTTACGGCGTGCAGTGTACAGTATAAGTAACATGTGACCTTTATTCTGCGGGTCGATACGGTTACGGCGTGCAGTGTACAGTATAATTAACATGTGACCTTTATTCTGGGGTTGGTATGGTTACGGCGTGCAGTATACAGTATAAGTAACATGTGACCTTTATTCTGGGGTCGGTACAGTTACGGCGTGCAGAGTACAGTATAAGTAACATGTGACCTTTATTCTGCGGGTCGGTACGGTTACGGCGTGCAGTGTACAGTATAAGTAACATGTGACCTTTATTCTGTGGGTCGGTACGGTTACGACGTGCAGTGTACAGTATAAGTAACATGTGACCTTTATTCTGCGGGTCGGTACGGTTACGGCGTGCAGTGTACAGTATAAGTAACATGTGACCTTTATTCTGCGGGTCGATACGGTTACGGCGTGCAGTATACAGTATAAGTAACATGTGACCTTTATTCTGGGGTCGGTACAGTTACGGCGTGCAGAGTACAGTATAAGTAACATGTGACCTTTATTCTGCGGGTCGGTACGGTTACGGCGTGCAGTGTACAGCATAAGTAACATGTGACCTTTATTCTGTGGGTCGGTACGGTTACGGCGTGCAGAGTACAGTATAAGTAACATGTGACCTTTATTCTGCGGGTCGGTACGGTTACGGCGTGCAGTGTACAGTATAAGTAACATGTGACCTTTATTCTGCGGGTCGGTACGGTTACGGCGTGCAGTGTACAGCATAAGTAACATGTGACCTTTATTCTGTGGGTCGGTACGGTTACGGCGTGCAGAGTACAGTATAAGTAACATGTGACCTTTATTCTGTGGGTCGGTACGGTTACGGCGTGCAGTGTACAGTATAAGTAACATGTGACCTTTATTCTGCGGGTCGGTACGGTTACGGCGTGCAGTGTACAGTATAAGTAACATGTGACCTTTATTCTGTGGGTCGGTACGGTTACGGCGTGCAGTGTACAGTATAAGTAACATGTGACCTTTATTCTGCGGGTCGGTACGGTTACGGCGTGCAGTGTACAGTATAAGTAACATGTGACCTTTATTCTGCAGGTCGGTACGGTTACGGCGTGCAGTGTACAGTATAAGTAACATGTGACCTTTATTCTGCGGGTCGGTACGGTTACGGCGTGCAGTATACAGTATAAGTAACACGTGACCTTTATTCTGAGGGTCGGTACGGTTACGGCGTGCAGTGTACAGTATAAGTAACATGTGACCTTTATTCTGCGGGTCGGTATGGTTACAGCGTGCAGTGTACAGTATAAGTAACATGTTACCTTTATTCTGGGGTCGGTACAGTTACGGCATGCAGAGTACAGTATAAGTAACATGTGACCTTTATTCTGCAGGTCGGTACGGTTACGGCGTGCAGTGTACAGTATAAGTAACATGTGACCTTTATTCTGTGGGTCGGTACGGTTACAGCGTGCATTGTACAGTATAAGTAACGTGACCTTTATTCTGCGGGTCGGTACGGTTACGGCGTGCAGTGTACAGTATAAGTAACATGTTACCTTTATTCTGGGGTCGGTACGGTTACAGCGTGCAGTGTACAGTATAAGTAACATGTGACCTTTATTCTGCGGGTCGGTACAGTTACGGCGTGCAGTGTACAGTATAATTAACATGTGACCTTTATTCTGCAGGTCGGTACGGTTACAGCGTGCAGTGTACAGTATAAGTAACATGTTACCTTTATTCTGTGGGTCGGTACGGTTACAGCGTGCACTGTACAGTATAAGTAACATGTTACCTTTATTCTGCGGGTCGGTACAGTTACGGTGTGCAGCGTTCAGTATAAGTAACATGTGACCTTTATTCTGCAGGTCGGTACGGTTACGGCGTGCAGTGTACAGTATAAGTAACATGTGTCCTTTATTCTGCGGGTCGGTACAGTTACGGTGTGCAGCGTTCAGTATAAGTAACATGAGACCTTTATTCTGCGGGTCGGTATGGTTACAGCGTGCAGTGTACAGTATAAGTAACATGTTACCTTTATTCTGCAGGTCGGTACGGTTACGGCGTGCAGTGTACAGTATAAGTAACATGTTACCTTTATTCTGCAGGTCGGTACGGTTACAGCGTGCAGTGTACAGTATAAGTAACATGTTATCTTTATTCTGTGGGTCGGTACGGTTACGGCGTGCAGCGTTCAGTATAAGTAACATGTGACCTTTATTCTGTGGGTCGGTACGGTTACAGCGTGCACTGTACAGTATAAGTAACATGTTACCTTTATTCTGCGGGTCGGTACGGTTACGGTGTGCAGCGTTCAGTATAAGTAACATGAGACCTTTATTCTGCGGGTCGGTACGGTTACGGCGTGCAGTGTACAGTTTAAGTAACATGTGACCTTTATTCTGCGGGTCGGTACGGTTACGGCGTGCAGTATACAGTATAAGTAACATGTGACCTTTATTCTGGGGTCGGTACAGTTACGGCGTGCAGAGTACAGTATAAGTAACATGTGACCTTTATTCTGCGGGTCGGTACGGTTACGGCGTGCAGTATACAGTATAAGTAACATGTGACCTTTATTCTGCGGGTCAGTACGGTTACAGCGTGCAGTGTACAGTATAAGTAACATGTGACCTTTATTCTGCGGGTCGGTACGGTTACGGCGTGCAGTGTACAGCATAAGTAACATGTGACCTTTATTCTGTGGGTCGGTACGGTTACGGCGTGCAGAGTACAGTATAAGTAACATGTGACCTTTATTCTGTGGGTCGGTACGGTTACGGCGTGCAGTGTACAGTATAAGTAACATGTGACCTTTATTCTGCGGGTCGGTACGGTTACGGCGTGCAGTGTACAGTATAAGTAACATGTGACCTTTATTCTGTGGGTCGGTACGGTTACGGCGTGCAGAGTACAGTATAAGTAACATGTGACCTTTATTCTGTGGGTCGGTACGGTTACGGCGTGCAGTGTACAGTATAAGTAACATGTGACCTTTATTCTGCGGGTCGGTACGGTTACGGCGTGCAGTGTACAGTATAAGTAACATGTGACCTTTATTCTGCGGGTCGGTACGGTTACGGCGTGCAGTATACAGTATAAGTAACATGTGACCTTTATTCTGCGGGTCGGTATGGTTACAGCGTGCAGTGTACAGTATAAGTAACATGTCACCTTTATTCTGGGGTCGGTACAGTTACGGCATGCAGAGTACAGTATAAGTAACATGTGACCTTTATTCTGCAGGTCGGTACGGTTACGGCGTGCAGTGTACAGTATAAGTAACATGTGTCCTTTATTCTGCAGGTCGGTACGGTTACGGCGTGCAGTGTACAGTATAAGTAACATGTGACTTTTATTCTGTGGGTCGGTACGGTTACAGCGTGCATTGTACAGTATAAGTAACGTGACCTTTATTCTGCGGGTCGGTACGGTTACGGCGTGCAGTGTACAGTATAAGTAACATGTTACCTTTATTCTGGGGTCAGTACGGTTACAGCGTGCAGTGTACAGTATAAGTAACATGTGGCCTTTATTCTGCGGGTCGGTACAGTTACGGCGTGCAGTGTACAGTATTAGTAACATGTGACCTTTATTCTGCAGGTCGGTACGGTTACAGCGTGCAGTGTACAGTATAAGTAACATGTTACCTTTATTCTGTGGGTCGGTACGGTTACAGCGTGCACTGTACAGTATAAGTAACATGTTACCTTTATTCTGCGGGTCGGTACAGTTACGGTGTGCAGCGTTCAGTATAAGTAACATGTGACCTTTATTCTGTGGGTCGGTACGGTTACAGCGTGCAGAGTACAGTATAAGTAACATGTGTCCTTTATTCTGCGGGTCGGTACAGTTACGGTGTGCAGCGTTCAGTATAAGTAACATGAGACCTTTATTCTGCGGGTCGGTATGGTTACAGCGTGCAGTGTACAGTATAAGTAACATGTTTCCTTTATTCTGCAGGTCGGTACGGTTACGGCGTGCAGTGTACAGTATAAGTAACATGTTACCTTTATTCTGCAGGTCGGTACGGTTACAGCGTGCAGTGTACAGTATAAGTAACATGTGACCTTTATTCTGCAGGTCTGTACGGTTACGGCGTGCAGCGTTCAGTATAAGTAACATGTGACCTTTATTCTGTGGGTCGGTACGGTTACAGCGTGCACTGTACAGTATAAGTAACATGCTACCTTTATTCTGCGGGTCGGTACGGTTACGGTGTGCAGCGTTCAGTATAAGTAACATGAGACCTTTATTCTGCGGGTCGGTACGGTTACAGCGTGCAGTGTACAGTATAAGTAACATGTGACCTTTATTCTGCAGGTCGGTACGGTTACGGCGTGCAGTGTACAGTATAAGTAACATGAGACCTTTATTCTGCGGGTCGGTACGGTTACAGCGATTCTTCATTTATTATGTTTTTTATGTGTTACGAATTCTGCAGAGGAAATACCCACTTAAAATCAATCAATGTTTTTTTTTTATTTTTCGCCATTTTCTGAGAGCTGTAACATTTTTTATTATTTTTCGGTTGACAGAGTTGGTTGGGGGCTTATTTGTTGCGGGAGGACCTCTGCTTTTTATTGGTACTATTTGGAGTACATAAGACTCTTTGATCATTTTCAAAGGCGAAAAATCACTATTTCCGTCTGATTTTTTCTCGTTTTTTTTCCCCGACGTTCACCATGTACATTAAATATTGTTTCTGTTTTATTGTACAGGTTGTGACGGACGCAGTTATACCCAATATGTATTTAAAAAAAAAAAAAATTGGGGGGCTTTATAATACTTTTTACATAGAAGAAGGGAATTTTGGGGGCTTTACAACTTTATAAATTATTTTCATCCATTTTATTTTTTTCACTTTTTTTTTTTTAATTTTCATGTATCCCTTTAGGACACTTGGACAAGCTTTGATCTCTGGTTCAGGACTACAGACTGCAAGATACAGCATGCACGCACCTCAGTCTATAGAGGAAGTCACCCCAGGTATTGGGGGACTCCAGGCGCCTGAGATCACTGGCCAGCCCTCGGACTACAGATTCTAGATATCGGCACCCCAAATCTCGCCGTGAGTGTTGCCGGGGTTAGGAGGCAAAATGGCAGACCATGGCATCCAAACATATCTATGGGGGTCGGGTGAAGAAAGAGAAGAAAGATGGACACAGTAAGGCGGCCTAAAAGAGGTAATAAAAGGTGAATAGGAGTGATTTTAGTATTTTTGTCACCAACCCCCGGGGCTCCATCTAATCTACTCTGGGGTCTGAAGAGAAGTATAACATTGTAACTTCAGGTTCTCTTTAAACAAGTTCCGACCAAACCAAACCTGAGGATCACTTTGCCTGAACACAGGATCTCCAGGAAGTCTCCAAGGCTCTCCCATCCTTATTCATGAATGGTGCTCACTTTGGTGTCTCGTTGTGGTTTCCATTCTTTGTAGTTGTTATATCTTGTTATGTGTATAATAATGTTTTATGTTAATTCCAATTCTCAATCAGCTCAGGATACAGGTGATCAATTAAGCAAAGGGTATTTGTGTGTGGGGGGAGATAGGCCAGACATCACGGCTACTGTATCAGTCTAGAAGGAGTCCAGGCCAAGGCTCTGTACAGAGGACAGAAAATACATACAACATAGGCATGGGCGTTATAATTAATGTTTCATCACCATTCCAAGACAGTCCCGGATTCTGGGTCGCGTCCCGCCTCCCCGGTCGGTGGGAGGTACATCAGACGCAGATGAGTTGAATACAATAGTGAATGAAGCAGGGGCTACGCCGGGACGGCTCCTGCTTCACTGCAGTGCTCCCCATGCACTCCGGCCCTGGGAGCTGTAGGCGCAATGTGATGATGTCACTCACACCATGCCTTCACTTCCCAGAACACTCCATGACTGGGACTACAGACAGAGCAGCAGGGAAGCGAGGGGTAAGGAGGTATCAGTGATTTTTATGTTAACCTTTGGTTGCAAATTGAGGGGGAACCTGAAATTGGTGGGAGATGAAGGGGGGGGGGGGGTAAACTGGGGGTAGATGAAGGCAGGGGACATTGAACTGGGAGCATATGAAGGGGAACAATAAACTGGGGGCAGATGAAGGAAGGACATTAAACTGGGGGCAGATGAAGGAAGGACATTAAACTGGGGGCAGATGAAGGAAGGACATTAAACTGGGGGCAGATGAAGGAAGGACATTAAACTGGGGGCAGATGAAGGAAGGACATTAAGCCATGGCAGATGAAGGGGGGCATTAAACTGGTGGCAGATGAAGGGGGACATTAAACTGGGGGCAGATGAAGGGGGGCATTAAACTGGTGACAGATAGATGAGAGGACATTAAACTGGGGGTGAGTAAGAGGGACATTAAACAATTGGAGTCACTGGATGGAGGCAATAAGATGGGAGCAACTACAACATGACATTAAACTGGGAACAACATGTCTGCCTCTAGTTGCCCCCAGTTTAATGTCACCCTCCAGCTACCATTCATTTATTGTCCCCCTCCAACTACCCCCACTGTTTAATGTCCTTCCCCATTTGCCCCCATTTTAAACTGGGACACGAAGAAAGGGACTTCATTCTCTGGGGCATTTAGAAGGGAACCTTATAATGTGGGGGCATATAAAGTTAGGATGACTGTAGGAGGATTATACTGTATGGGGGCACAAAGAAAAATGGCTGAGAATGGGTGGAGTCACCATAGCAGTGAATGCAGCTAAATTTGCCACGGCAGATACTTGGAGATGCGGCCCAGTCTATAGATCTGTCAGATTCTTCCCGCTGATCTCACAGTCAGGCTTGGAGGATTCTGTTCTTATTTTATTCCCTTATCATTTTATACTTGGTTTCCTTGTACTCACATCTTTTATTACATCATTTTTCTGTAAGCAATGTACTCTGTACCCTACACCCTGTACCCTGTACTCTGTACTCTGTACCCTGTACTCTACATCCTGTACTCTATACCCTATACCCTATTCCCTGTACTTCGTACCCTACACCCTGTACTCTGTACTCTGTACCCTGTACTTCGTAGCCTACATCCTGTACTCTGTACTGTATACCCTGTACTCTGTACTTTATACCCTATTCCCTGTACTCCGTAGCCTACACCCTGTACTCTATACTCTGTACTCTGTTCTCTATACCCTGTACTCTGTACTCCGTAGCCTACACCCTGTACTCTGTACCCTGTACTCTGTACCCTGCACTCTGTACTTCGTAGCCTACACCCTGTACTCTGTACTTCGTAGCCTACACCCTGTACTCTGTACTTCGTAGCCTACACCCTGTACTCTGTACCCTGTACTCTGTACTTCGTAGCCTACACCCTGTACTCTGTACCCTGTACTTCGTAGCCTACACCCTGTACTCTGTACCCTGTACTCTGTACTTCGTAGCCTACACCCTGTACTCTGTACCCTGTACTCTGTACTTCGTAGCCTACACCCTGTACTCTGTACCCTGTACTTCGTAGCCTACACCCTGTACTCTGTACCCTGTACTCTGTACTTCGTAGCCTACACCCTGTACTCTGTACCCTGTACTTCGTAGCCTACACCCTGTACTCTGTACTTTATACCCTGTACTCTGTACTCCGTAGCCTACACCCTGTACTCTGTACCCTGTACTTCGTAGCCTACACCCTGTACTCTGTACCCTGTACTCTGTACTTCGTAGCCTACACCCTGTACTCTGTACCCTGTACTTCGTAGCCTACACCCTGTACTCTGTACCCTGTACTCTGTACTTCGTAGCCTACACCCTGTACTCTGTACCCTGTACTCTGTACTTCGTAGCCTACATCCTGTACTCTGTACCCTGTACTCTGTACTCTATACCCTATTCCCTGTACTCCGTAGCCTACACCCTGTACTCTGTACTTTATACCCTGTACTCTGTACTCCGTAGCCTACACCCTGTACTCTGTACCCTGTACTCTGTACCCTGTACCCTATACCCTGTACTCTATATCCTATACCCTGTACCCTGTACTCCGTACCCTATTCCCTGTACTCCGTAGCCTACACCCTGTACTCTATACCCTATACCCTGTACCCTGTACTCTATACCCTGTATTTTGAACCCTATACGCTGTATTTTGTACCTTATACCCTATACCCTGTACTGTATACCCCATACCCTGTACTCTATACCCTGTACTTTGTACCCTATACCCTGTATTTTGTACCTTATACCCTATACTCTATACCTTATACTCTTTACCCTGTACCCTGTACCCGGTACAATTGGACATGCAGGATTTTGTGTCTTATTAAAAAAAACGGTGTTCCCGCCGACAGGCAGAATACGCACACAGGCGGTCACCTTTGGAAACCCTTTCGTTTGAAAGCTGACCTCCAAGTTTCCATCTCCTCTCCAGTTTTGTGGGGCAGAAGATGGAAATCGTCCGGATTGGCTAAACCAGAGACCAGGCGCAGATGTGAACCCGCCCTTACAGGGTCACACATGCTTGTGGTAAGTGGGGGGTTGAGTCCCTGACAACCTACCTGTACTTAAAGGTATATTATTATAGTGCAGTATCTTCAGCAAATATCAGAACGTATGATTGCAGAATCTAGCTGATAACAGAGAGCTGTAGAACTAGCTGCTTAAACCCTAAACAGTGCTGAGACACCCAAACACCCTCACCAGGGCCAGCCCTTAGCCAGGTGGACTTCGCTAAATTTGGGGTCCAAGTTATCTTCGTCCCAACTGTACGAGAAATAAATGCCCTCAAACCCAGAACCAACAATTAATTTACAGGGCAGATCAGAATCAGGAGAATAAACTGTCCAGGCCAAGGGTCAGTCCCGAGAGATTTCATCAGAGGCAGAATCAGGAGACAAACGTATATACAGTATAAAGCCAAGGGTCAGTCCCGAGAGATTTCATTAGAGGTAGAATCAGCAGATAAATGTATATATAGTATAAAGCCAAGGGTCAGTTCTGAGAGGTCACGTCAGAGGCAGAATCAGGAGACAAACCTATATACAGTATAAAGCCAAGGGTCAGTTCTGAGAGGTCACGTCAGAGGCAGAATCAGGAGATAAACATATATACAGTATAAAGCCAAGGGTCAGTTCTGAGAGGTCACGTCAGAGGCAGAATCAGGAGATAAACATATATACAGTATAAAGCCAAGGGTCAGTTCTGAGAGGTCACGTCAGAGGCAGAATCAGGAGACAAACGTATATACAGTATAAAGCCAAGGGTCAGTTCTGAGAGGTCACGTCAGAGGCAGAATCAGCAGACACATGGATAACCAGATGAGGGTCGGGATAAAGCAATCCAATACACACAGTCAGGGTCAGAGCCAAACCAGAGCACAAATAAATGAGCAGGCGTCTGGATCAGGGACTCGGGGTGTATACATGTCTCCTGAGATCATAACTGGACAAAGTCCAGGGAATGTCCAAAACCTCAGAAGCTTCTCAGGTCAGCCCTAAAGGAACAGCAACAGAACTGAGACTCCTGCCCTACACAGTGTCATACATAATGTCTAATGCAGAGAGTCCCCCCTTGTGCTCCCCTATCCTAGAAGGAGGGGCATTCCTCAACATTATGTGCCCCCCTCCGCACTGTGAGAGGTGGGGGGGGGAGGGGGGTCTGACACATAAATTATTAACTCTTTACTGGTTATTTTGCTGTGTTTTGTAATAAATGTAATGTTATATGACGCTGAGGGAGAGGATCAGGTGAGATGTTCTACACGGGGGACATGACGTGACGTGTGAGGAGATGCCCCTAAGGGGTCTGAGCTACCCTATATCTACAGCCGAGAGTACCTGTAACCCATCACATGCCAGTCCACAGAGCACCTGTACACAGGTAAGTCACATGACTAATGAAGATGATGAGGGTGATGTCACCAGATAGATTGCAGGATTAGATCAGTCTGTTTCCTCTGATCTAATGACCCCGACCAAAAATGAGGACCAGTTGGATTTCAATAATCAATCATTTGGTCTTGGAGTGATAAGACAAGAGAGACTAAAGGGGGCAGAGAAGTCTATGGGGGACAGAAGAGACCGGAGGGGACAGAAAAGACCGGAGAGGACAGAAAAGACTGGAAGGGACAGAAGAGCACGGAGGGGACAGAAGAGATCGGAGGGGACAGAAGAGACCAGAGGGGACAGAAGAGATCGGAGGGGACAGAGGAGACTGGAGGGGACAGAAGAGCACGGAGGGGACAGAGGAGACCGGAGGGGACAGAGGAGACTGGAGGGGACAGAAGAGACTGGAGGGGAGAGAAGAGACTGGAGGGGACAGAGGAGACTGGAGGGGACAGAGGAGACTGGAGGGGACAGAAGAGACCGAAGGGGACAGAAGAGCACGGAGGGGACAGAGGAGACTGGAGGGGACAGAGGAGACTGGAGGGGACAGAAGAGACTGGAGGGGACAGAGGAGACTGGAGGGGACAGAGGAGACTGGAGGGGACAGAAGAGCACGGAGGGGACAGAAGAGACTGGAGGGGACAGAAGAGACTGGAGGGGACAGAAGAGCACGGAGGGGACAGAGGAGACTGGAGGGGGCAGAAGAGCACGAAGGGGACAGAGGAGACTGGAGGGGACATTAGAGCATGGAGGGGACAGAGGAGACTGGAGGGGACAGAGGACACTGGAGGGGACAGAAGAGCACGAAGGGGACAGAGGAGACTGGAGGGGACAGAGGAGACCGGAGGGGACAGAGGAGACCAGAGGGGACAGAGGAGACCGGAGGGGACAGAGGATACTGGAGGGGACAGAAGAGACTGCAGGGGACAGAAGAGACTGGAGGGGACAGAGGAGACTGCAGGGGACAGAGGAGACTGGAGGGGACAGAGGAGACTGGAGGGGGCAGAGGAGACTGGAGGGGGCAGAAGAGCACGAAGGGGACAGAGGAGACTGGAGGGGACAGAGGAGACTGGAGGGGAAAGAAGAGACTGGAGGGGACAGAGGAGACTGGAGGGGACATTAGAGCACGGAGGGGACAGAGGAGACTGGAGGGGACATTAGAGCACGGAGGGGACAGAAGAGACTGGAGGGGACAGAAGAGCCTGGAGGGAACAGAAGAGACCGGAGGGGACAGAAGAGATCGGATGGGACAGAGGATACTGGAGGGGACAGAAGAGCATGGAGGGGACAGAAGAGACTGGAGGGGACAGAAGAGACCGGAGGGGACAGAAGAGACTGGAGGGGACAGAGGAGACTGGAGGGGACAGAGGAGACCGGAGGGGACAGAAGAGATCGGAGGGGACAGAGGAGACTGGAGGGGACAGAAGAGCATGGAGGGGACAGAGGAGACTGGAGGGGACAGAAGAGCCTGGAGGGGACAGAGGAGACCGGAGGGGACAGAAGAGATCGGAGGGGACAGAAGAGACTGGAGGGGACAGAAGAGACCGGAGGGGACAGAGGAGACCGGAGGGGACAGAAGAGATCGGAGAGGACAGAGGAGACTGGAGGGGACAGAAGAGACTGGAGGGGACAGAAGAGACTGGAGGGGACAGAAGAGACCGGAGGGGACAGAAGAGACTGGAGGGGACAGAGGAGACTGGAGGGGACAGAGGAGACCGGAGGGGACAGAAGAGATCGGAGGGGACAGAGGAGACTGGAGGGGACAGAAGAGCATGGAGGGGACAGAGGAGACTGGAGGGGACAGAAGAGCCTGGAGGGGACAGAGGAGACCGGAGGGGACAGAAGAGATCGGAGGGGACAGAAGAGACTGGAGGGGACAGAAGAGACCGGAGGGGACAGAGGAGACCAGAGGGGACAGAAGAGATCGGAGAGGACAGAGGAGACTGGAGGGGACAGAAGAGACTGGAGGGGACAGAAGAGCTGGGAAAAGACAGAAGAGACTGGAGGGGACAGAGGAGACCGGAGGGGACTGAAGAGACCGCAGAGGACAGAAGAGACCGGATGGGACAGAAGAGATCGCAGGTGACAGAAGAGACCGGAGGGGACAGAAGAGACCGCAGGTGACAGAAGAGACCGGAGGGGACAGAAGAGACCGGAGGGGACAGAAGAAACCAGAGGGGACAGAGGAGACTGTAGGGGACAGAAGAGACTGGAGGGGACAGAAGAGCCGGGAAGGGACAGAAGAGCCTGGAGGAGACAGAAGAGACCGGAGGGGAGACTGGAGGGGACAGAAGAGCCGGGAAAAGACAGAAGAGACTGGAAGGGACAGAAGAGCCCGGAGGGGACAGAAGAGACCGGAGGGGACAGAGGAGATTGGAGGGGACAGAAGAGACTGGAGGGGACAGAAGAAGCTGGAGGGGACAGAAGAGATCGGAGGGGACAGAGCAGACTGGAGGGGATAGAAGAGCCCTTAGGGGACAGAGGAGACTGGAGGGGACAGAAGAGACTGGAAGGGAAAGAAGAGACTGGAGGGGACAGAGGAGACTGGAGGGGACAGAGGAGACAGGAGGGGACAGAAGAGACTGGAGGGGACAGAAGAGATCGGAGAGGACAGAGGAGACTGGAGGGGACAGAAGAGACTGGAGGGGACAGAAGAGACCAGAGGGGACAGAGGAAACTGGAGAGGACATTAGAGCACGGAGGGGACAGAGGAGACAGGAGGGGACAGAAGAGACCAGAGGGGACAGAAGAGACTGGAAGGGACAGAAGAGACTGGAGGGGACAGAGGAGACAGGAGGGGACAGAAGAAGCTGGAGGGGACAGAAGAGACCAGAGGGGACAGAGGAAACTGGAGAGGACATTAGAGCACGGAGGGGACAGAGGAGACAGGAGGGGACAGAAGAAGCTGGAGGGGACAGAAGAGACCAGAGGGGACAGAGGAAACTGGAGGGGACAGAAGAGACTGGAAGGGACAGAAGAGACTGGAGGGGACAGAAGAGACCGGAGGGGAAAGAAGAAACTGGAGGGGACAGAGGAGACTGGAGGGGAAAGGAGGGGGTCTGATGACTTTATCCATTCATAACACGTGTGGTCAAACCAAAAATGCAAATGTATAGGCCAATAGGGAAAAATATGTGTTATATAGACAGCCTAACACTTATATGTATCTGCAGTCGTATGTAACACCACAGATAACACAGTGATAACTCTCTGAGTACAGGTAATGTAGTAGATGTCACCGGCAGTCCTATGTAACACCACAGATAACACAGTGATAACTCTCTATATACAGGTAATGTAGTAGATGTCACTGGCAGTCCTATGTAACACCACAGATAACACAGTGATAACTCTCTATATACAGGTAATGTAGTAGATGTCACTGGCAGTCCTATGTAACACCACAGATAACACAGTGATAACTCTCTATATATAGGTAATGTAGTAGATGTCACCGGCAGTCCTATGTAACACCACAGATAACACAGTGATAACTCTCTATATATAGGTAATGTAGTAGATGTCACCGGCAGTCCTATGTAACACCACAGATAACACAGTGATAACTCTCTATATATAGGTAATGTAGTAGATGTCACCGGCAGTCCTATGTAAATCTTCTATATAGCAATATTACAGTATATATATTCGGTTACAGGCTTTGCCAATTATTGTCCCCTCTTTCTTTCTCGCCCAGAGCACTTTTCTGGCTTCTCCTCTGTAGTTTGGGGCTCAGACATCTTCCTCTTCCTCTTCCTCTTCCTCGCCTACTACTTTCTGGCCTCCATAATTCCCCCCCCCCCCCTCTGCTCTTTATACTTATGGGCCTGCTGTTAACCCCTTTTGCCCTATTCCTTGCTGTATTTCTCAGGGTCCCAAAATACTGGACATCAGAGAGGAATCCCCAGTGCCAGACAGATACTGCACCCCAAACTGTATAGTGTCGTCTTCTGTACCCCTGTACGAGCCCCTCACACTGCTATCCTAATATAATACTTCTCAGTTATTGATATATTAGTGATCTCCTTTGTTCCTCATTTTCATTTTGTGGGAGGAGAGAGTGGGCTGCAATTATTGTTCTGGAGCAGGAGGGGGCGCTATACTAGTTAGTGGTGAGATTTGTCTTTATAATCGTTTTTAATAAGACCCTAATAAAATTATCTTAATTGACTTCAAAATTTCTTCC
Organism: Leptodactylus fuscus; assembly: GCF_031893055.1. NCBI lineage: Eukaryota > Metazoa > Chordata > Amphibia > Anura > Leptodactylidae > Leptodactylus > Leptodactylus fuscus. The sequence goes on from NC_134266.1 coordinate 285,522,383, forward strand.
TCGATTTTACAAGAGCCTCCATCAAAAAGCTTTCCACGTTTTCTTCATGTTCCGTCATTTCCCTCTGTATATCCCATTGGCCGCCATCTTTGTGTGTCACGGAGTGTGGCTGTTAGTCCCTCGGCAGAATCCCCTGTTTATGTCTATAGTTATTATTGTACCTACAACAACACAACCTACCGAGAAGAGGACAGGAGAGGAGAGGAGAGGAGAGGAGAGGAGAGGGGAGGACAGGAGAAGAGAGGACAGGAGAGAGGAGGACAGGAGAGGGGAGGAGAGGAGAGGAGAGGGGAGGAGAGGAGAGGAGAGGACAAGAGAGGAGAGGACAAGAGAGGAGAGGACAGGAGAGGAGAGGACAGGAGAGGGGAGGAGAGGGGAGGACAGGAGAGGAGAGGACAGGAGAGCAGAGGACAGGAGAGAGGAGGACGGTAGAGGAGAGGAGAGGAGAGGGGAGGACAGGAGAGGTGAGGAGAGGGGAGGACAGGAGAGGTGAGGAGAGGGGAGGACAGGAGAGGGGAGGACAGGAGAGGAGAGGGGAGGACAGGAGAGGGGAGGAGAGGGGAGGACAGGAGAGGAGAGGGGAGGACAGGAGAGCAGAGGACAGGAGAGAGGAGGACGGGAGAGGAGAGGAGAGGGGAGGGGAGGAGAGGTGAGGAGAGGAGTGGGGAGGAGAGGGGAGGAGAGGGGAGGACAGGAGAGGAGAGGACAGGAGAGGGGAGGAGAGGGGAGGACAGGAGAGGAGAGGAGAGGAGAGGGGAGGACAGGAGAGGGGAGGACAGGAGAGAGGAGGACAGGAGAGGTGAGGAGAGGACAGGAGAGAAGAGGAGAGGAGAGGACAGGAGAGGGGAGGACAGGAGAGGGGAGGACAGGAGAGCAGAGGACAGGAGAGGGGAGGACAGGAGAGCAGAGGACAGGAGAGGAGAGGACAGGAGAGAGGAGGACAGGAGAGCAGAGGACAGGAGAAGAGAGGACAGGAGAGGAGAGGACAGGAGAGGGGAGGAGAGGGGAGGACAGGAGAGCAGAGGACAGGAGAGGAGAGGACAGGAGAGGTGAGGAGAGGACAGGAGAGAGGAGGAGAGGACAGGAGAGGAGAGGGGAGGACAGGAGAGCAGAGGACAGGAGAGGAGAGGACAGGAGAGGAGAGGGGAGGACAGGAGAGCAGAGGACAGGAGAGGAGAGGACAGGAGAGGAGAGGGGAGGACAGGAGAGCAGAGGACAGGAGAGAGGAGGACGGGAGAGGAGAGGAGAGGAGAGGGGAGGGGAGGAGAGGGGAGGAGAGGAGAGGACAGGAGAGGGGAGGAGAGGACAGGAGAGGGGAGGATAGGACAGGAGAGGGGAGGACAGGAGAGGGGAGGACAGGACAGGAGAGGGGAGGAGAGGACAGGAGAGGGGAGGATAGGACAGGAGAGGGGAGGACAGGAGAGGGGAGGAGAGGACAGGAGAGGAGAGGACAGGAGAGGGGAGGAGAGGACAGGAGAGGAGAGGACAGGAGAGGGGAGGACAGGAGAGGACAGGACAGGAAATGAGAGGAGAGGACAGGAAAGGAGAGGACAGGAGAGGAGAGGGGAGGACAAGAGAGGAGAGGACAAGAGAGGAGAGGACAGGAGAGGAGAGGACAGGAGAGGGGAGGAGAGGACAGGAGAGGACAGGACAGGAAATGAGAGGAGAGGACAGGAAATGAGAGGAGAGGACAGGAAAAGAGAGGACAGGAGAGGAGAGGGGAGGACAAGAGAGGAGAGGACAGGAGAGGAGAGGACAGGAGAGGGAAGGACAAGAGAGGAGAGGAAAGGAGAGGACAGGAGAGGAGAGGTCAGGAGAGGAGAGGTCAGGAGAGGAGAGGACAGGAAAGGATAGGATAGGAGAGGACAGGAGAGGAGAGGACAAGAGAGGAAAGGACAGGAGAGGAGAGAGGACAGGAGAGGAGAGGACAGGAGAGGAGAGGACAGGAGAGGGGAGGAGAGGACAGGAGAGGGGAGGACAATAGAGGAGAGGACAGGAGAGGAGAGAGGACAGGAGAGGGGAGGAGAGGACAGGAAAGGAGAGGACAGAAGAGGAGAGGACAGGAGAGGAGAGAGCAGGAGAGGAGAGGTCAGAAAAGGAGAGGAGAGGACAGGAAAGGATAGGAGAGGAGAGTATAGGAGAGTACAGGAGAGGAGAGGGCAAGAGAGGAAAGGAGAGGACAAGAGAGGAGAGGACTGGACAGGAGAGGAGAGGACAGGAGAGGAGAGGACAAGAGAGGAGAGGACAAGAGAGGACAGGAGAGGACAAGAGAGGAGAGGACAGGAGAGGAGAGGACAAGAGAGGAGAGGGCAGGAGAGGACAGGAGAGGAGAGGACAAGAGAGGAGAAGAGAGGACAAGAGAGGACAGGAGAGGACAAGAGAGGAGAGGACAGGAAAGGAGAGGACATTCTGATTTATGGACCTCTTCGTTTCATCCATTTATAATGGGACTATTCCCTAGTTGTCAGCCATGATGAGCAGTCCAAGTCATTTTATCCCTATTACGAGATTTGTTCTAGATTCCTGTTAGTTTTTTCTATCCTCTCTTGTATTTTTTAGGTCCTCCTGAAGCCGCCACATGTCAAACCTTACAAGTTCCCATCCTACGTTCTTTGTACTGCTTGGGCTTCCTGGCCTGGAATCCTCCTATGTGTATATTGCTTTTGTCTTCTTCTTCATGTACATGGTCTCTGTAATAGGCAACGTGACTCTTCTCCTCATCATCAGGATTGACCGAAGCCTCCACGAGCCAATGTATTTCTTTCTCTCCATGTTATCCTCCGTTGACCTTGTATTGACCAGCTCCACCACCCCCAAGTTGTTGGGTATTCTTTGGTTCCACATTCAAGAAATCTACTTCGAGGCGTGCCTCACCCAAATGTTCTTTATCCATTCTTTTGCCACCATGGAGTCCTCCATACTTCTAGCCATGTCTTTTGACCGATACCTGGCAATCTGTCACCCGCTCCGGTACAATTCATTGTTGACCAATCGCCTTGTTCTGGGGATTGGTCTGGTCTCGGTCGGCAGAGGGGTAGTCGCGGTGCTGCCATTGCCTATTCTGTTTTGGAGGTTATCCCTGTGCTCACACAACGTCATCCAGCATTCATTCTGTGACCACATATCGGTGGTGAAGTTGGCTTGTTCGGACACCACTGTTAATAGTATTTATGGATTAGTGGTGGCTCTTCTCATCGTGGCCATAGACTTAGTGTTCATCGTCTACTCTTATGTTCTCATTCTACGAGCCGTATTTAACCTGTCCTCTAATGAAGCCCGATCCAAAGCCCTCAGTACTTGCGCCTCCCATATTTCTGCCATATTGGTGTTCTACTCCACAGTTGTCCTCTCATCAGTTGTCCAAAGGTTCGGAAACAAGGTCCCGGTTTACGTTGTCATTTTGATGGCCAACATTTACCTGATGCTTCCACCGCTCATTAATCCCATCGTGTACGGAGTGAAAACCAGGCAGATCCGCACTAGAATGAAGAGAATGCTCCTCGGTGGTAGGAATGATGAGTGATTGTGGTATGGACATGAGTATTGTGCTATAGGTCCTCAGCTATCCATAGGTGCACTCTCATATCTGGGACCAGAACGTCATTTTATCTAGAGGAGGGTTTGGGAATCCACTTAGAAAATGAGGTTCAATGTGGATAAATGTGAAGTTCTGCATCTGCAGGTGACATATAGGGAGTCCTGGGGGGAAAAGCTGGGACAGTCACTGGTGGAGAAGGACCTGGGGGTATTTGTAGATCATAGAGCTATGAGGAGCAGCTGTGCCCTGAAAAACCCCATCAAAAAATAAGGGGGCTCTCCCTCCGTCTGGAGAAAATATAATTAATCTTCAGAGGTGACAAGACTTCTACACTGTAAGGATTATGCATCTGTGGTTATATAATGAAAGGACTGTGAATCTGTGGAATAGCCTACCATCGGAGCTGGTTCTATATGGTAAGGACTATGTGGAATATCCTACCCCAGGAGCTGGTTCTATACTGTAAGGACTATATGTAATAGCTTAGCCCAGGAGCTGGTTATATACTGTAAGGGCTGTGAATCTGTGGAATAGCCTACCCAAGAAGCAACTTTTTGATAGCTTCAAAAATGGCTTAGTATGGACAAGTGACAGATGACTTTTATATGTGGTGGAATTGCCCTACTACAAGGCAGTTCTATAAAGCAATCTCTCCCCCACCAGGGTAGCCCCCTCCCCAGCATTAGCTCTTTTCTTGGGTTTAATTATTTGCCCCCTGAGGTTAGAAGACTATGGGCTTATGTTATATCAGTGGCTCACCTTCTCATAGCTAGACATTTGGATTTGCCCCCCACCCCCTTAACTGTCCTCACAGTCCATTTTCCCTATAGAGCTCATACTATAAGGTATTACCCCCGTATGGTTAAATCAATGTCCTCCTGGAATATGTGGAGAGGACTTTCTAATTCTCCCCATCCCGAAGTGACAATGGGGCGGAGCTGACGGTCTCCTCTCCTCTGGCTATACCAGTAATTCATGCACATTTGCTTTTTTCTGTTACGTTTACATTGTAGCCTATTACATGTATCTTATATACTGAGGAATGTCTCTCCATTGGCCGCACGTCTTTGTATTTCTTCTGTGTTTTTGGAGAATCTTCAATTAAAAGTTGAATAAAAAAAACAAAAACATGTCAAAGTTGGCTATTTTTTTTTCTTTAAAAGCAAAGTAGCCTTCACATTTATGTAAACCCCCCCCCCCCCCCAACAATGGGGGTTACACTTATGGAAAAATATTTCCTTCACTTGCAGTCAGACGGTGACATTGTCCTGAGCGAGGTCGAGGTCCACAAGTGTTTGAGATTTTGAACCTAGTTCTCCAAAAGGGTTTTTTTTATTTATGAACTGGACTTGACATAATAATGGTCAGGGGCTCCTCAGCGTAATAGGTGGAGGACCAGGAGAGGTTGGGTCATGTGCGCTGACCCTGTGGCATATTCTGTCATCCTGGAGGGTAGAAGAGGCCAAAGATGACCCAGAGAGAGAGCGAAGAGGCCAGAAGAAGAGAGGGGAGGCTGGTGTAACTCTTATTTATTCTATTACTTTCCCTCGGCCGCCCTCTATTATACTCTGAAGTGCTCTGAAGGGATCCCCAGATTATAATAATTTCACTTTCGGATCATGCCAAACCTGTTCGGCCTGAAACACCTCCTTGGAATGGACCATCTGATCCTAAAACAAAAAGAATCTTCTGAGGTTCTCCAATCTCTAGGCCTTGACTATCTGGAGGGTCAAAATTAAATCTGCTGTTAGTCTGCCTGTCATGAATGGCCCAGAGTTATGTTTTTTTTTCACTGCCCTGTTAATTTACTTGACCTAATTAGCAAGGTGCCAGAGATAGTGTCCAATTGTCCAAGCCTAATTCCTCCCTGGAGGTAGCTTGGTTCATCCCTTTTTCTCAACCTGGGCACAGCATTGTCATGATTGTGCTAACTTCGTTATTCTTAGCAGGGGGTGTCTGGGATCAGTGCACTGAGAGCCTTGCTATCACCTTTTAGCAGACAACCTGACTCCACAGGAGACTTTCAAAGAGTCATGACTGTATATAGTCATACTGGTACAAGGTGGGGCGAGAGCTGCCCACCTTGCTCACCTCATTGTGGGAGGGACTGAGTGGAGATATATTGTCACACATGACAAGACCCCGGCTCTTGTTGTTCTTCCTGGACTGCTGGGATGTGTCACGAAGTGCTGTGATGCTGTGGACCTTGGACTAAGGTCTCTCTTGCCTATGGAGATACCATGCACCCTGGACTATTCTGCTAATGGGGTAGTCAAACCCTTACCACCTAAGGATTACTTATGGACTCTAACTACTTATGGACTCTAAAGGACTGTGACGTGGATTTCATGAGGTGAACTCCGGAGACCCAACTGGGTATTATAATTCTGTTTCTATTCTTCTTATCTTCCTGCACTGTAACCTTCCTTTCTGTAACCATATAAGCTTGTATCCACTAGCAGATATCTCCATGTATGTTGATTGTCTAGTATCGACCCTCTTGGGTTAATAAACATAAAACTTTAGAAAGCTTGTATCATATTATCCTATAAGACCCGGTCCCTCTCTCAGGGTGAGAGCGGACGGTAAAGGTAAGAAGGTGATCGCAGTCTTGCCCGTGGCAAGGCCAGGTAGGCCAGAGGCCGGGTAAAAGTGGCTGTGGCTAGGCAAGATCCTTCACACTGCTCTACTGACATGAACATTAAGTCAAGGGTCAAAAGGTACACCATGAAAAAAAGATGATGAGACTTACCCAAGGATGAGGCCTTCAGATGGACCTGTCTTGTATTCTGGAAGGGGAAACAAAATTCTGTGTCCATGTTACCCAGACAATGTGAGGTGGATTGACTCTATCAACTCATTCAAGCTGATGCCACCAGGAGATGATACCACTTAAGAGCCCTACCAATGGACTACATGAAAGATTATGTGATACAGATGTGTCCTCCTTTACCTTAGTTGGACCACGTTTTGACCCCTAAACCATACAAGGTCTGGCTGAGTTACAAGGGCGTTGGGAAGGGTCCAAAAACCATTGGTCTTTCCATTGTAGAAGTATCATGTGGGTGTTTATCTGGCTGGCTATGAATATAGAATGGCACCCTTGTGTAGGAAACCCCCTTTCTTAATAACTAATAATAGATACGATATACAACAGCAAGCTAGTTCTATAAGGGTGAGAAGACCACAGTTTCTTGGACCTTCCCAGCATGATAATACAGATGGGGTCAGTTACCGGGCGTTACCTGACTCTTCCTGGTAGCCCTTGTGGCAGTGAATAATAGGTGAATAATGGGGGTTAGTGTTAGCCTCCTGACTGGCCATCTCTAAGTCCCCATAGTAGTAATGGATGCCGTCAAAAAGACAGTGGCCAATACTAAGACCTTAATAATAAAGTAACCTCAAACAAAAACATTTTATCAAATGACCCCACCCACAACCCTCATTGACCGTTTTATTCATTGACGTAGTCCACTGAATCTCATGTAGTCCAAACTGTCCTCAGACCATGAAACAAAAAAAACACAAAATCAAATTAATAAAAATAAGTAAACAATCTAGATTTTATAATTATCCCTGGTCCAGCACTGTTTCTATTACCACCATACACAGCCAATGAGCCCCAATTTTTTGTACCCCCTGAGATGCTCCACAACTGTGGCCCATCTTGGAGATTCTATGCAATAAAGTGCAGGGACTCATTCAGCTGCAAAGGAGTCCCTGCACTCAAGAGTTTAATAGTGGTGAGGTCGAGACCTTGAGTAACCCTTTGTATACCAGCCATAGTTCAGCGGTATCTGGACTCCGACTGGTTTAGGGGTTGGATCCAAATCAATTTACTGATTTGTAATCACAATGACTGGGAGGCAACAAGGCCTATATAGGAAAGGCACAAAACAATACTTGGAAATCACGTGGTTTAGAGAAGCTGGTCATGTCCAGCCAAGAGGAGAGGTTATGACCCCAAGCCCCTCAAAATCCTTTTTTTAAGCCCTGGCCCTAAGGAAACATCTCTGTCTTGTGTAATCTAGCATAGACATGTAATACTGTATTTGATCATAGGACAATTACATTAGACCCTGTGCAGATACATTTCACCTACACGCAGATATTGTGCGCCTTGTATCTGCCATATGGAAGACAAGGAGCTGCAGAGGGATTTCCACCTAGACGAGAGTGATGGAGATCTCCAGAGAGCTCGGCTAATGATTTCTTCTACAAACCCCAGAAGACTCGGAAGATTCTTCATCTCTATAAATTCTTCTGCTTGAAACCGCAAAGATCCGGCCGCATCATATTACACAGACCAGGAGGAGAGACGGACACAGGTGAGAGAGGAAGGACAAGATACAGAGGGGGTACAGTATATATCATGTATGTAAACGAATGCTCTCTATACACACCGGGGCTGGGATATTGGCAGGGTCGGTGTTAGGGGGGCAAACTGAGCAAATGCCCAGGGCCCCCGGGAGCCTCAGCACCGGACGCTTGGTCTGGTGACCTGGTTCGGGCAACCTTAGTAAGAAGAGCATTACACTGGTACCATGGACATCTATGCTGAGGCTACAAAGTCCCTGCTCTGACATAGATGACGGGACGTGATGACATCACTGCATCGCACCTCGTGCGCCACAAGTAGGGAGAGACCTCAGCGTCAGGACTCAGTGGGGGAGTGGGGAGAGGTGAGTAAAGGGGTTATTATATTATAAGAAATAAAAAGGCACTATTGCTAAAGAAAGGGGGGCACATATTTATATTAGATCCCCCACTAGATTTATTCCTTATAAATAACCCCCCCCTATATATATATATATATATATATATATATATATATATATATATATATATCCTACTAATAGTATACATGTGACAGTTTGGATGTTTGTTCCTCAATCACACAATAACAGCTGAGCGTATTTGGATGAGATTTGTCCCATAGATACTCTGTAACCTGGAGTAACACATCGGCTACTTTGTATCCCGGTAAATGACATGGCTTCACTACTGTTCTGGATTTATGGTCACATACTATATTACATGTCCCATAGATACTCTGTAACCTGGAGTAACACATCGGCTACTTTGTATCCCAGTACATGACATGGCTTCACCACTGTTATGAATTTATGGTCACATACTATATTACACTGCTCCTGCAGCCGCTTATCTCAGGTCCCAGGTCTATTATCTCTCTATGTAACATTCAGCTAACCCTCAGTTCATTGTGTACAAGCATCTGCATATTATCTGATCTGCTCCAGGCAGTGCTGACACACTGGATAAGAAAACACCTTTAATCCATATTGGCAGTTTTCTACTATTAAGCATGCCGGGAAAAAGAACATCTAACTTGTTGCAAAATTATAAAACAACGAGAGCTATGAAGGAGCCAGAAGTCATAGAGTTCTCCTCAAGCAGAGCTGAGGGGAATCATCGACGCCAACAACACGCTCAATAAATGGCTTCCCAGCGAGCTGCTGAGATACCGGAACAATCGCAGGCATGGTGTGAGGAACAAGTTCAGCAGCAGGACAGCTTAAGAGCTGACGAAACGCAGGCAAACCATCGACACCAGCAATTTCCTGAATATAGGCGGATCATGCAGACAAGTCGCGGGAAGAGGCTAGTGTGTGTATATATATAACTTAGATTTTCAAGGGGAATCTATTATTAATAAAGCTAGGAGAAATATTAGTCCCCCCTCCATTATTAATAATAGTTCCTTCTTCTATGTACCCCCCCCCTAATATATATATTTACAAGGAGCAACTATTATTAATAAGGGGGGTGGGAGATTATTATTAACAAGAGGGCCTTATATTAGTGAGGCCGGAGGAACTATTAATAATAAGGGGGAGGGGGGGACTATTGTTAATAATGGGGGGGGGGTATTATTATTATTAATAAGGGGGGCTATTTATATTACTTATAAGAAGGAACTTTTATTAGTAAGGGGGGGATTGATTTATAAGGGGGCGCTGTAATAACTCAGAAGGCGATACAAAGGTGGCCATTTCTATTGCATATGGTCAAAAATGGGGGGTTGTTATTACTGGGGGGGGGGGCAGAGTATTATTATATCACTATTATAAAGGAGTGTTCAGATACAAACTGATCCGTCCACAGGATCCACAGGACAGGACCTCAGTCTGTGATCTTATGGGGTCCGATTGTTCTAGACGCACTGTATATACAGGCAGTCACGTACTGTATATACAGGCTGAGGGCTGAGATAGCAGAACATGTGACTGTGAGGGATCCCCCCTATACACCCGGTTATTTAATACAAGTCTATGCCCCTATTTATACTAGAATGGACCATATATAGAGGTTTTTAAGAAATGTATATTCAGTGGTTAAATTGGACTGAAACGCGCTGAGACTCAGTTCCAACATAATTGCAAAATGACTTTAAGCGTTTCTGCATAAAGGTGTCTGAAGATGAATGTGCGGAACATAAGAAACACTTCTACTTACCTCTCCTGGCTCCGGAAGGCTTTGGGCCTACATGGTGATGTCCCAGACATCAAATGGGCTGGGGCTTGCGCCCTTATGCATCGCTACGCAAACCCCTGCTCACGTGACGTCCGGCATCCCATACATCATTGAAAATGGCTGACATCTGCAGGTAGTGCACCGGAGCCCGGGGGAGGTAAGTAACAGTGTTTATTGTATCTTCCCCAGGCTCTGGGTCTACTATTATTATACTCTGGGGTTCAGAATCAGGCCAAATACTTTGTGCAGGGGTCACTATGAGGGATAATACTGTGTGCAGGGGCCACTATGGGATGTAAATTATACCCCATAGTAGAGTGTGCAGGAATACCAGGGGAAAGTCGTCAGTCGGTCAGTCGGGGTCTTTACCAATTTAGGGGTCTGCTATAGGAGATGAGACAGTCACCGTCACCCCCAGACCCTTGTGCCCCTCATTCAAGCACACCCGTAATAGCACAGGCCAGGCCAAGGGGTTGCTACAGATTTTTATCCGGGGCGTTTCAGGTTATCTTTCTGGACTTTGGGATAATGACTAGAACCCTAATAATTCCACCTGACCCCTAAGTCACCTGAGCCCCCCACGTCAGAGGTATACAGGGTGATACAACTTCAGTATATAGTCATCATGTCTGCCCCTGGACTATATACCCTCACTCTCTACCTTCAGGTTTAGACCCCACAACTTTCCTACAGACTGTATCTCACCCATTATGTTATATAAGGATGATAAACCAAAGGCGTAACAATGGTGGTCGCAGGGTTTGCGGCCGCAACTGGGCCCAGAGAGGTATGAGGCCCACTTATCCCAGTGACCGGAGCCTCAGGCACCATGATAGTGGTCGGGAAAGCCTTGTTCCCCGACTGCTATACATATTGTTAATGGAAAGGCGTCTGACCATTAAATGCCGGCCCAGGGGAGGTGAATAAAATAAAAAAAATACTTCTACTCACCTGTCCTGGGCTGAGCATCTGCTCCAAGACTCTTCCTGCCTGTAATGAGGTAACACAAGCGGTCACATGGGTGCGCCGTGTAATGGCGTTATAGTGCCTCATGTGACCACTTGAACGCAAGACCTCAGTCAGAAGAGGATGCCGCAGACCACGGGACAAAGCGAGGAGGCCCTGGAGAGGTAAGGTAAGTGTTTGTGATTTATTATAGTCTGGGGTCTGAGAAGACTGTGAGCATATAATACTGTGTGGGGGCCACTGTGGAGCACATAATACTGTATGGGCGCCATTGTGAGCATATAATACTGTATGGGGGCCACTGTGAGCATATAATACTGTGGGGGGCCACTGTGAGCATATAATACTGTGTAGGGGCTACTGTGGAGCATATAATACTGTGGGGGGCCACTGTGAGTATATAATACTGTGGGGGGCCACTGTGAGCATATAATACTGTGTGGGGGCCACTGTGGAGCATATAATACTGTGTAGGGGCTACTGTGGAGCATATAATACTGTGGGGGGCCACTGTGAGTATATAATACTGTATGGGGGCCACTGTGAGCATATAATACTGTGGGGGGCCACTGTGAGCATATAATACTGTGTAGGGGCTACTGTGGAGCATATAATACTGTGGGGGGCCACTGTGAGTATATAATACTGTGGGGGGCCATTGTGAGCATATAATACTGTGTGGGGGCCACTGTGGAGCACATAATACTGTATGGGGGCCACTGTGAGCATATAATACTGTATGGGGGCCACTGTGAGCATATAATACTGTGGGGGGCCACTGTGAGCATATAATACTGTGTAGGGGCTACTGTGGAGCATATAATACTGTGGGGGGCCACTGTGAGTATATAATACTGTGGGGGGCCACTGTGAGCATATAATACTGTGTGGGGGCCTCTGTGAGCATATAATACTGTAGGGGGGCCACTGTGAGCATATGAAACTGTATGGGGGCCACTGTGAGCATATAATACTGTGTAGGGGCTACTGTGGAGCATATAATACTGTGGGGGGCCACTGTGAGCATACAATACTGTGTAGGGGCTACTGTGGAGCATATAATACTGTGGGGGGCCACTGTGAGCATATAATACTGTGTGGGGGCCTCTGTGAGCATATAATACTGTGTGGGGGCCACTGTGGAGCATATAATACTGTGTAGGGGCTACTGTGGAGCATATAATACTGTGGGGGGCCACTGTGAGTATATATTACTGTATGGGGGCCACTGTGAGCATATAATACTGTGGGGGGCCACTGTGAGCATATAAAACTGTGTAGGGGCTACTGTGGAGCATATAATACTGTGGGGGGCCACTGTGAGCATATAATACTGTGTGGGGGCCACTGTGGAGCATATAATACTGTGAGGGGGCCACTGTGGAGCATATAATACTGTGTAGGGGCTGCTGTGGAGCATATAATACTGTGGGGGGCCACTGTGAGCATATAATACTGTATGGGGGCCACTGTGGGCATATAATACTGTGGGGGGCCACTGTGAGCATATAATACTGTGTAGGGGCTACTGTGGAGCATATAATACTGTGGGGGGCCACTGTGAGTATATAATACTGTGGGGGGCCACTGTGAGCATATAATACTGTGTGGGGGCCACTGTGGAGCATATAATACTGTGTAGGGGCTACTGTGGAGCATATAATACTGTGGGGGGCCACTGTGAGTATATAATACTGTATGGGGGCCACTGTGAGCATATAATACTGTGGGGGGCCACTGTGAGCATATAATACTGTGTAGGGGCTACTGTGGAGCATATAATACTGTGGGGGGCCACTGTGAGTATATAATACTGTGTGGGGGCCACTGTGGAGCATATAATACTGTGTAGGGGCTACTGTGGAGCATATAATACTGTGGGGGGCCACTGTGAGTATATAATACTGTGGGGGGCCATTGTGAGCATATAATACTGTGTGGGGGCTACTGTGGAGCATATAATACTGTGGGGGGCCACTGTGAGTATATAATACTGTGGGGGGCCATTGTGAGCATATAATACTGTGTGGGGGCCACTGTGGAGCACATAATACTGTATGGGGGCCACTGTGAGCATATAATACTGTATGGGGGCCACTGTGAGCATATAATACTGTGGGGGGCCACTGTGAGCATATAATACTGTGTAGGGGCTACTGTGGAGCATATAATACTGTGGGGGGCCACTGTGAGTATATAATACTGTGGGGGGCCATTGTGAGCATATAATACTGTGTGGGGGCCACTGTGGAGCACATAATACTGTATGGGGGCCACTGTGAGCATATAATACTGTATGGGGGCCACTGTGAGCATATAATACTGTGGGGGGCCACTGTGAGCATATAATACTGTGTAGGGGCTACTGTGGAGCATATAATACTGTGGGGGGCCACTGTGAGTATATAATACTGTGGGGGCCACTGTGAGCATATAATACTGTGTGGGGGCCTCTGTGAGCATATAATACTGTATGGGGGCCACTGTGAGCATATGAAACTGTATGGGGGCCACTGTGAGCATATAATACTGTGTAGGGGCTACTGTGGAGCATATAATACTGTGGGGGGCCACTGTGAGTATATAATACTGTGGGGGGCCATTGTGAGCATATAATACTGTGTGGGGGCCACTGTGGAGCACATAATACTGTATGGGGGCCACTGTGAGCATATAATACTGTGGGGGGCCACTGTGAGCATATAATACTGTGTAGGGGCTACTGTGGAGCATATAATACTGTGGGGGGCCACTGTGAGTATATAATACTGTGGGGGGCCACTGTGAGCATATAATACTGTGTGGGGGCCTCTGTGAGCATATAATACTGTATGGGGGCCACTGTGAGCATATAATACTGTGGGGGGCCACTGTGAGCATATAATACTGTGTAGGGGCTACTGTGGAGCATATAATACTGTGGGGGGCCACTGTGAGTATATAATACTGTGGGGGGCCACTGTGAGCATATAATACTGTGTGGGGGCCTCTGTGAGCATATAATACTGTATGGGGGCCACTGTGAGCATATGAAACTGTATGGGGGCCACTGTGAGCATATAATACTGTGTAGGGGCTACTGTGGAGCATATAATACTGTGGGGGGCCACTGTGAGTATATAATACTGTGTAGGGGCTACTGTGGAACATATAATACTGTGGGGGGCCACTGTGAGTATATAATACTGTGGGGGGCCATTGTGAGCATATAATACTGTGTGGGGGCCACTGTGGAGCACATAATACTGTATGGGGGCCACTGTGAGCATATAATACTGTGGGGGGCCACTGTGAGCATATAATACTGTGTAGGGGCTACTGTGGAGCATATAATACTGTGGGGGGCCACTGTGAGTATATAATACTGTGGGGGGCCACTGTGAGCATATAATACTGTGTGGGGGCCTCTGTGAGCATATAATACTGTATGGGGGCCACTGTGAGCATATAATACTGTGGGGGGCCACTGTGAGCATATAATACTGTGTAGGGGCTACTGTGGAGCATATAATACTGTGGGGGGCCACTGTGAGTATATAATACTGTGGGGGGCCACTGTGAGCATATAATACTGTGTGGGGGCCTCTGTGAGCATATAATACTGTATGGGGGCCACTGTGAGCATATGAAACTGTATGGGGGCCACTGTGAGCATATAATACTGTGTAGGGGCTACTGTGGAGCATATAATACTGTGGGGGGCCACTGTGAGTATATAATACTGTGGGGGGCCACTGTGAGCATATAATACTGTGTGGGGGCCACTGTGGAGCATATAATACTGTGTAGGGGCTACTGTGGAGCATATAATACTGTGGGGGGCCACTGTGAGTATATAATACTGTATGGGGGCCACTGTGAGCATATAATACTGTGGGGGGCCACTGTGAGCATATAATACTGTGTAGGGGCTACTGTGGAACATATAATACTGTGGGGGGCCACTGTGAGTATATAATACTGTGGGGGGCCATTGTGAGCATATAATACTGTGTGGGGGCCACTGTGGAGCACATAATACTGTATGGGGGCCACTGTGAGCATATAATACTGTGGGGGGCCACTGTGAGCATATAATACTGTGTAGGGGCTACTGTGGAGCATATAATACTGTGGGGGGCCACTGTGAGTATATAATACTGTGGGGGGCCACTGTGAGCATATAATACTGTGTGGGGGCCTCTGTGAGCATATAATACTGTATGGGGGCCACTGTGAGCATATGAAACTGTATGGGGGCCACTGTGAGCATATAATACTGTGTAGGGGCTACTGTGGAGCATATAATACTGTGGGGGGCCACTGTGAGCATACAATACTGTGTAGGGGCTACTGTGGAGCATATAATACTGTGGGGGGACACTGTGAGCATATAATACTGTGTGGGGGCCTCTGTGAGCATATAATACTGTGTGGGGGCCACTGTGGAGCATATAATACTGTGTAGGGGCTACTGTGGAGCATATAATACTGTGGGGGGCCACTGTGAGTATATATTACTGTATGGGGGCCACTGTGAGCATATAATACTGTGGGGGGCCACTGTGAGCATATAAAACTGTGTAGGGGCTACTGTGGAGCATATAATACTGTGGGGGGCCACTGTGAGCATATAATACTGTGTGGGGGCCACTGTGGAGCATATAATACTGTGAGGGGGCCACTGTGGAGCATATAATACTGTGTAGGGGCTGCTGTGGAGCATATAATACCGTGGGGGGCCACTGTGAGCATATAATACTGTATGGGGGCCACTGTGGGCATATAATACTGTGGGGGGCCACTGTGAGCATATAATACTGTGTAGGGGCTACTGTGGAGCATATAATACTGTGGGGGGCCACTGTGAGTATATAATACTGTGGGGGGCCACTGTGAGCATATAATACTGTGTGGGGGCCACTGTGAGCATATAATACTGTGTGGGGGCTACTGTGGAGCATATAATACTGTGGGGGGCCACTGTGAGTATATAATAGTGTGGGGGCCACTGTGAGCATATAATACTGTGTGGGGGCCACTGTGGAGCATATAATACTGTGTAGGGGCTACTGTGGAGCATATAATACTGTGGGGGGGGGGCCACTGTGAGCATATAATACTGTATGGGGGCCACTGTGAGCATATAATACTGTGGGGGCCACTGTGAGTAATACTGTGGGGGGGCCACTGTGAGTATATAATACTGTGTAGGGGCTACTGTGGAGCATATAATACTGTGTGGGGGTCACTGTGGAGCATAAAATACTGTGGGGGGCCACTGGTGAGCACATAATACTGTGTGGGGTCCACTGTGAGCATATAATACTGTGTGGGGTCCACTGTGAGCGTATAATACTGTGGGGGCCAGTGTGAGCGTATAATACTGTGTGGGGGCCACCGTGGAGCATATAATACTGTGTAGGGGCTACTGTGGAGCATATAATACTGTGGGGGGCCACTGTGAGCATATAATACTGTGTAGGGGCTACTGTGGAGCATATAATACTGTGTGGGGGCCACTGTGAGCATATAATACTGTGTGGGGGCCACTGTGGAGCATATAATACTGTGTAGGGGCTACTGTGGAGCATATAATACTGTGGGGGGCCACTGTGAGTATATAATACTGTGGGGGGCCACTGTGAGCATATAATACTGTGTGGGGGCCACTGTGGAGCATATAATACTGTGAGGGGGCCACTGTGGAGCATATAATACTGTGTAGGGGCTGCTGTGGAGCATATAATACTGTGGGGGGCCACTGTGAGCATATAATACTGTATAGGGGCCACTGTGGGCATATAATACTGTGGGGGGCCACTGTGAGCATATAATACTGTGTAGGGGCTACTGTGGAGCATATAATACTGTGGGGGGCCACTGTGAGTATATAATACTGTGGGGGGCCACTGTGAGCATATAATACTGTGTGGGGGCCACTGTGGAGCATATAATACTGTGTAGGCGCTACTGTGGAGCATATAATACTGTGGGGGCCACTGTGAGTATATAATACTGTGGGGGCCACTGTGAGCATATAATACTGTGTGGGGGCCACTGTGGAGCATATAATACTGTGTAGGGGCTACTGTGGAGCATATAATACTGTGGGGGGCCACTGTGAGCATATAATACTGTATGGGGGCCACTGTGAGCATATAGTACTGTGGGGGCCACTGTGAGCATGTAATACTGTGTGTGGGTCACTGTGGGTAATACTGTGGGGGGGCCACTGTGAGTATATAATACTGTGTAGGGGCTACTGTGGAGCATATAATACTGTGTGGGGGTCACTGTGGAGCATAAAATACTGTGGGGGGCCACTGGTGAGCACATAATACTGTGTGGGGTCCACTGTGAGCATATAATACTGTGTGGGGTCCACTGTGAGCGTATAATACTGTGGGGGCCAGTGTGAGCGTATAATACTGTGTGGGGTCCACTGTGAACGTATAATACTGTGGGGTCCACTGTGAGCATATAATACTGTGGGGGCCAGTGTGAGCGTATAATACTGTGTGGGGGCCACCGTGGAGCATATAATACTGTGTGGGGGCCACTGTGAACATATAATACTGTGTGGGGGCCACTGTGAACATATAATACTGTGTGGGGGCCACTGTGAACATATAATACTGTGTGGGGTCACTGTGAACATATAATACTGTGTGTGGGCCACCGTGGAGCCTATAACACTGTGTGGGGGCCATTGCAGAGTATGTAATCTGTCCCAGTATTGCTTACATGCCGGCGTTGCGCTGTTCTCTCACCGTATTCTTGATACCTGCAGTTCTAGCTACTAAAGCTTTATCCCTTTCAAATATCTGAGATATCGCTGCAGCGCCTGTAACTTCCACTATCAAGAATTCTAGAAAGGTGGTAGGGGGCCCCAGACAAAAGTTTGCACCCAGTCCCACTCCACTGTGTTAACCCTGACTTACCAGGCTCAGTGGTTAGCACTGCAGCCTTGCAGCGCTGAAGTCCTGGGTTCGAGTCCCGCCAGGAACAACATCTGCAAGTAGTTTGAATGTTCTTCTCATGTTTGTGTGGATTTCCTCCCATTATACAAAAGACATACTGATAGGGAAAATAATGTATATTGTGATCCCTATATACAGTATATATATATATATATATATATATATATATATATATATATATTCCTGTATAGGGCTGACAGTCTATATTTAAGATGGAAAAAAAAGTCAATGAAAAAAGGAATAAAAAAATTGCAATAAAATCTTCCTTCCTTGGGGACATTGACTGTGGTCGCACTTGAATTTTCAGGTCTAGAGTTAGACTGTAAATCACAGAATTAAGGAAGGGGCTTCTTCTTCACGGACAGAATAGAAGTTCTCGTAAATATACCATAACAGTATGTGGACCATCTGAGGACATCTGAGGACCATTGCTTCCCCTAGTCATGTTACCAGGATCACAGATACACTCACCAAATGTAACCAGCAGACAATGAGCACCACGGTGATCCAGAAGAAGGTAAGAAAGGCCAAGAACCTTTGGAGTAAATATTTCTCTTTGACCAATAAAGTAGATCTAAGCTTCATCATGGCCGAGTGAGTGACTGCCCATCAGTGTCCACCACATCTCCACCCTCCACCTCATGGACACTAATAATCCTGACGGACATTTGCAGGTAATCCCTCTAACTTGTTCTTCGCTCCTTTCTTCGTAGAGACCTTCCATGTAACAAGCCGCCATGTCTGAGCAGAACTCCAGCAGCTTCTTTCCTGTCCATTTCCTCCTCCTGGGGATCCCGGGCCTTGAACATCTCTATCTCTACCTGGCGTTTGTCTTCACTTTGGTTTATGTCACATCAGTCATTGGAAACGTCACATTGCTCTTCATCATCAGGGTAGACCGCAGCCTCCATGAGCCCATGTACTTTTTCCTTTGTATTTTGTCCTCCATTGACCTAGCCTTGTCTAATTCCACCACACCTAAGATGTTGGGGATTCTATGGTTGAACTCTCATGAGATTTATGCCGAGGCTTGCCTGGCCCAGATGTTCTTCCTCCATTCCTTCGCTATTATGGAGTCAGCTCTACTCCTGGCTATGGCGTTTGACAGATATGTTGGCATCTGTAACCCTCTAAGGTATTCCTCCATACTGACAAAATGGCTGATAACATGTATCGGTGTGTTGTCTATCAGTAGGGCGGTGGCACTGATGACTCCATTACCTTTCCTTATAAAGAGACTACCCTTCTGCTCGACCAATGTCATCCACCACTCTTACTGCGAGCACATGGCCGTGGTGAAACTGGCCTGTGCCGACACCACCTTCAACAACGTCTTTGGCTTAGTGGTGGCTCTTTTCATTGTTGGGTTGGATCTGATCTTCATTATCTGCTCTTACGTCCTGATTCTGAAGGCCGTGTTTCGGTTGGCTTCTAAGGATTCCAGACTCAAGGCTCTTGGCACCTGCGCCTCCCATATTTGCGCCATTCTGGCATTCTATATACCTGTTGTCCTGTCGTCCGTTGTCCACAGGTTTGGAAAGAATGTTCCGATTCACATTCACATCTTATTGGCCAACGTGTACCTGATGCTGCCGCCTCTCATCAACCCCATTGTGTATGGTGTGAAGACCAAGCAGATAAGGACCAGGGTGAAATCCTTTCTTACCATGCACTTCATATGTTGTACCCGTGTCTGCTCCAACATCACAAAGACTCGTAGTGTTCAGCACTCCCACTACTAAAATAATAAAACACAATAAACCTCCACTTGCCGCTGTTACTCGTCTTCAAGGTCTTTGTCTTGGGCAGATGATAAGACGTCTTCTTGTTTCTTGGCAGTTTCTCCCAAGCTGTAATTCAGTATTTATTGTTCTTTAGGATCTTATGACTGTGAGTGACATACAGGTCTCCCTACTCCGTGATGTCAGAAGGAAACAGGCGGACTCAGGTGGGAGCGGGAAAGAAACTTCAATCAATAAGGGGCAAAATACTTAGTAGTTACTGACAGTCTCATGTGGGGCAATTGGCTTTACAGTTAAGAAACCTCTCTTTAAGGGCAAAATTCCTTAAGGCAACAGCTCCAATCACTTCTGCCACTTCACTTGTGCACTATTTTATATGCTCACCTCTCTCACACACAGACTGTTCCCCACAGCCCCCCCTCTCTCACATACAGACTGCTCCCTATGCTCACCTCTCTCACACAGACTGCTCCCTATGCCCACCTCTCTCTCACACAGACTGCTCCCTATGCTCACCTCTCTCTCACACACAGACTGTTCCCCACAGCCCCCCTCTCTCACATACAGACTGCTCCCTATGCTCACCTCTCTCACACAGACTGCTCCCTATGCCCACCTCTCTCTCACACACAGACTGCTCCCTATGCCCACCTCTCTCTCACACAGACTGCTCCCTATGCCCACCTCTCTCACACAGACTGCTCCCTATGCCCACCTCTCTCTCACACAGACTGCTCCCTATGTTCACCTCTCTCACACACAGACTGCTCCCTATGCTCACCTCTCTCTCACACAGACTGCTCCCTATGCCCACCTCTCTCACACAGACTGCTCCCTATGCCCACCTCTCTCTCACACACAGACTGCTCCCTATGCCCACCTCTCTCTCACACAGACTGCTCCCTATGCCCACCTCTCTCACACAGACTGCTCCCTATGCCCACCTCTCTCTCACACAGACTGCTCCCTATGTTCACCTCTCTCACACACAGACTGCTCCCTATGCTCACCTCTCTCTCACACAGACTGCTCCCTATGCCCACCTCTCTCTCACACAGACTGCTCCCTATGCTCACCTCTCTCTCACACAGACTGCTCCCTATGCTCACCTCTCTTTATCACACAGACTGCTCCCTATGCTCACCTCTCTCTCACACAGACTGCTCCCTATGCCCACCTCTCTCTCACACAGACTGCTCCCTATGTTCACCTCTCTCACACACAGACTGCTCCCTATGCTCACCTCTCTCTCACACAGACTGCTCCCTATGCTCACCTCTCTTTATCACACAGACTGCTCCCTATGCTCACCTCTCTCTCACACAGACTGCTCCCTATGCTCACCTCTCTCTCTTATACAGACTATTACATATATCCTCCTTTATCTCACACAGACTGTTCCCTACAACCACCTCTCTTTATCACACAGACTGCTCCCTATGTTCACCTCTCTCACACACAGACTGCTCCCTATGCCCACCTCTCTCTCACACAGACTGCTCCCTATGTTCACCTCTCTCACACACAGACTGCTCCCTATGCTCACCTCTCTCTCACACAGACTGCTCCCTATGCTCACCTCTCTCTCTTATACAGACTATTACATATATCCTCCTTTATCTCACACAGACTGTTCCCTACGACCACCTCTCTTTATCACACAGACTGCTCCCTATGGTCTCTCTTTCTCACTCTCACAGACTGTTCCCTATGCCCACCTGTATTTTACACAGACTGTTATCTATGTTCACCTCTCTCTCATACAGACTATTTCCTATGCTCACTTGTCTTTCACATTCACTGTTCCCTA
The DNA here is from genome assembly GCF_031893055.1 of Leptodactylus fuscus. Classification (NCBI taxonomy): domain Eukaryota; kingdom Metazoa; phylum Chordata; class Amphibia; order Anura; family Leptodactylidae; genus Leptodactylus; species Leptodactylus fuscus. The sequence continues at coordinate 285,543,896 of NC_134266.1, forward strand.
TGCCCACCTCTCTTTACACAGACTGTTTCCTATGCCCACTGCTCACACACAGACTGCTCCGCACAGCCCCTCTCTCTCACACAGACTCCTACCTGTTGCCTTTTTCTAGGGGCATTTTGCAACCATGAAATAGGTTTGGCTTGTCAAAGTAAAAAAAAATATATATATATATATATATATATATATATATATATATATATATATATATATATACACTCACCGGCCACTTTATTAGGTACACCTGTCCAACTGCTCGTTAACACTTAATTTCTAATCAGCCAATCACATGGCGGCAACTCAGTGCATTTAGGCATGTAGACATGGTCAAGACAATCTCCTGCAGTTCAAACCGAGCATCAGTATGGGGGGGAAGAAAGGTGATTTGAGTGCCTTTGAACGTGGCATGGTTGTTGGTGCCAGAAGGGCTGGTCTGAGGATTTCAGAAACTGCTGATCTACTGGGATTTTCACGCACAACCATCTCTAGGGTTTACAGAGAATGGTCCGAAAAAGAAAAAACATCCAGTGAGTGGCAGTTCTGTGGGCGGAAATGCGTTGTTGATGTCAGAGGAGAATGGCCAGACTGGTTCGAGCTGATAGAAAGGCAACAGTGACTCAAATAGCCACCCGTTACAACCAAGGTAGCCAGAAGAGCATCTCTGAACGCCGCACAGTACGTCCAACTTTGAGGCTACAGATGGGCTACAGCAGCAGAAGACCACACCGGGGGCCACTCCTTTCAGCTAAGAACAGGAAACTGAGGCTACAATTTGCACAAGCTCATCGAAATTGGACAATTGAAGATTGGAAAAACGTTGCCTGGTCTGATGAGTCTCGATTTCTGCTGCGACATTCGGATGGTAGGGTCAGAATTTGGCGTCAACAACATGAAAGCATGGATCCATCCTGCCTTGTATCGGTAACGGTTCAGGCTGGTGGTGGTGGTGTCATGGTGTGGGGAATATTTTCTTGGCACTCTTTGGGCCCCTTGGTACCAATTGAGCATCGTTGCAACGCCAAAGCCTACCTGAGTATTGTTGCTGACCATGTCCATCCCTTTATGAGCACAATGTACCCAACATCTGATGGCTACTTTCAGCAGGATAATGCAATGCCATGTCATAAAGCTGGAATCATCTCAGACTGGTTTCTTGAACATGACAATGAGTTCACTGTACTCCAATGGCCTCCACAGTCACCAGATCTCAATCCAATAGAGGAGCATCTTTGGGATGTGGTGGAACGGGAGATTCGCATCATGGATGTGCAGCCGACAAATCTGCGACTGCAACTGTGTGATGCCATCATGTCAATATGGAGCAAAATCTCTGAGGAATGCTTCCAGCACCTTGTTGTATCTATGCCACGAAGAATGGAGGCAGTTCTGAAGGCAAAAGGGGGTCCAACCCGTTACTAGCATGGTGTACCTAATAAAGTGGCCGGTGAGTGTGTGTGTATATATATATATATATATATATATATATATATATATAATCCAAATATTCTGTACAGTCAGGATAAAAACCATATGATTGTACATAACAGGACCTAATAAAATAAGTCGTAAAATTTCATAAATATAGCCTCGGATGAAGAACAATCATTGATTATGTAGATAATCTGTTTTCCCTCAGTCCTAACAGCAGCACTATATGGGGCAGGGGGGGGGGGGTGATATCTCTCCCCCGTGTGTTGGTAGGACAGGCCGAATATTTAATCAGCAATAAATGAATATGCAAGACTAGACCCTATAAGAGGGCACAGGGACACCCCCCTCCCCCCTGCATGTTAATACAAAAGTAGCACAATATATACAGGGAAGGGAAGCTTGTGCCGCTGTTAGGACTAAGGGATAAGAGATTACATAATCAACGATTCCCTTTTGTGCTACAGCAGCACAATACGGGGACATGGCAAGTAATCCTCTTAGGGATGGTTTCCTCGCCTTACAGAACTTAATAGTGCCTGACCAAAGGCGGCAGTTTCTGAAGCACGGGAGTGTAACCTATAGAGCTTCACAAAGGTAAGTTGGGAAGACCAGGGAGCTGCGGAGCTAATTTGGCCTAAGGGTGTAGCCCTATTGTCCGCCCAAGTAGTTGAGACCGCTCTTGTGGAGTGAGCTCTCAGAAAAACTCGGAGAGACATCCCCGGAGCAGAAAAGAAATTTTATTACCCTCCTTGACCCATCTAGAAATAGAAATAGACGCCTTCGAGGCTTTACGGCCCCCATGTCTTCCAAAAACGAAGAAAAAGGAATGTAGGGTTCTTCTAAGGAAACGCCTGGAGTTCTCCCAACCTCTTGGTGGATGTAATAGCCAAGAGGAACGTGGTTTTGAAAACTCCCCCCAACTTCCATGGCTGTGACTGTAGCACAGGTAAGCGCACACGGGCGCTGACAAAAAAACAACAGGAAGGAGCTGACAGAGCGCCCATAGCAATAGATATTAGTGCTGAGCACAGAGGGAAAGCTGGAGAGGACCCGGCACCTTACTGCAGGGCAATGACCAAGCCGCAGCTGAAGAACGTCAGCAACAACCTGCAAAAGCAAGTAAGAGAAAAGACTGCAATAGAAACCGAGCTCTGTCTCTCAGAAAGAAGGAAAAGAAGAAGAAGGTTTACAGACACCTCCTCCCGAACCAAACAGGGGGCCACAGAGTCTCCTCACCTGTCCAGTCACAGATGACAAAAAAAAAAACACATGTGTGGGGGGAGGAGGTCCCTGTGCCCTCTTATAGGGTCTAGTCATGCATATTCATTAGATGCTGATTAAATATATCTCCTGTTCTACCAGCACACAGGGACAGAAATCCCCCACATGGTGCTGCTGTAGGACGACAGGGAAAACACAATCACATCAACTCTATGATCACTGCGGATGTTTTTCCTCCTTGACATTGTGTTAACATAATCTTGAATGGTCTACCGGGGAAGCAAAGCAAACTGAGGAGTCTGCTGTGGTAATCAAACTATACAGTGAGTGACTATGCACTATAGCACATGACAGGCTTCCCTCTTAGAACTGCTGCACACCTCATTTATTTGCACACAGTGCCAGAGTGTGGAGGTGGAATTAACCTTATGAGGCCATATAGTGACCCTGTGGCACAGTGTGCAGATTGCAGCAGCCTTATGAGGCCATACAGTGACCCTGTGGCATAGTGTGCAGATTGCAGCAGCCTTATGAGGCCATACAGTGACCCTGTGGCATAGTGTGCAGATTGCAGCAGCCTTATGAGGCTATACAGTGACCCTGTGGCATAGTGTGCAGATTGCAGCAGCCTTATGAGGCCATACAGTGACCCTGTGGCATAGTGTGCAGATTGCAGCAGCCTTATGAGGCCATACAGTGACCCTGTGGCATAGTGTGCAGATTGCAGCAGCCTTATGAGGCCATACAGTGACCCTGTGGCACAGTGTGCAGATTGCAGCAGCCTTATGAGGCCATACAGTGACCCTGTGGCACAGTGTGCAGATTGCAGCAGCCTTATGAGGCCATACAGTGACCCTGTGGCACAGTGTGCAGATTGCAGCAGCCTTATGAGGCCATACAGTGACCCTGTGGCACAGTGTGCAGATTGCAGCAGCCTTATGAGGCCATACAGTGACCCTGTGGCACAGTGTGCAGATTGCAACAGCCTTATGAGGCCATACAGTGACCCTGTGGCATAGTGTGCAGATTGCAGCAGCCTTATGAGGCCATACAGTGACCCTGTGGCATAGTGTGCAGATTGCAGCAGCCTTATGAGGCCATACAGTGACCCTGTGGCACAGTGTGCAGATTGCAACAGCTTTATGAGGCCATACAGTGACCCTGTGGCATAGTGTGCAGATTGCAGCAGCCTTATGAGGCCATACAGTGACCCTGTGGCATAGTGTGCAGATTGCAGCAGCCTTATGAGGTCATACAGTGATCCTGTGGCACAGTGTGCAGATTGCAACAGCTTTATGAGGCCATACAGTGACCCTGTGGCATAGTGTGCAGATTGCAGCAGCCTTATGAGGCCATACAGTGACCCTGTGGCATAGTGTGCAGATTGCAGCAGCCTTATGAGGTCATACAGTGATCCTGTGGCACAGTGTGCAGATTGCAGCAGCCTTATGAGGCCATACAGTGACCCTGTGGCACAGTGTGCAGATTGCAGCAGCCTTATGAGGCCATACAGTGACCCTGTGGCACAGTGTGCAGATTGCAGCAGCCTTATGAGGCCATACAGTGACCCTGTGGCACAGTGTGCAGATTGCAGCAGCCTTATGAGGCCATACAGTGACCCTGTGGCACAGTGTGCAGATTGCAGCAGCCTTATGAGGCCATACAGTGACCCTGTGGCATAGTGTGCAGATTGCAGCAGCCTTATGAGGCCATACAGTGACCCTGTGGCATAGTGTGCAGATTGCAGCAGCCTTATGAGGTCATACAGTGATCCTGTGGCACAGTGTGCAGATTGCAGCAGCCTTATGAGGCCATACAGTGACCCTGTGGCACAGTGTGCAGATTGCAGCAGCCTTATGAGGCCATACAGTGACCCTGTGGCACAGTGTGCAGATTGCAGCAGCCTTATGAGGCCATACAGTGACCCTGTGGCACAGTGTGCAGATTGCAGCAGCCTTATGAGGCCATACAGTGACCCTGTGGCACAGTGTGCAGATTGCAACAGCTTTATGAGGCCATACAGTGCTTAAGTTTTCTTAGAGAAAGCCAGGATTCGATTTCTTGCTTGAGGCAATGGGGGAGTTCTTCCCCTGTGTGACTTCATTCGCCCAGGCAAACGAGGTGTAGGACAGCATGACATCACTGTGCCCTGCACATGTGGTATACTGAAGGAGTACTGGGGACAATTATGAGGCCATACAGTGACCCAGGGGCAGAGTGAGGATGTGGCTGTAGCTGTCTGTGGCCATACACTGACCAGGTGACAGATTGTGGTGAGGAAGCATTGATCACTTAATCTGCTGCATCAGACATTGGTGGGTGGAAATCCTGACTGATCCACACCTGATTCATCTTCTCAAAGCTGGGTCTCTACAAATTTTGGGTGAACAGGTGAATTTTTCTTGGGGTAACATTGGCCTTCACCGCACTAAACACCTGCTCTGATGTTGCACTACCATCCGGGCAGGACAGCTTTTCCAGGGTAACTCGGCCAGTTACGGCCACAAATCCAGATTGGCTGTCCAGAAGTGCCACGGATCTTCCTCCGCATCTCCTTGTTGCTGTTCTGGTTGCTCCTGCTGCTCCTCTCCACCTATTTGGCTAGACATTGCTTGTTCTCCAATGTCCTCTTCATCCTCCTTCTTTTCCAGTTCAGCCCCCACAGGGCTCATGTGTTGGCACCACATCTCCAGTCCCCTGACCAGCCAGATTGAAAAGCATCTTTTCCAGGATGTGAATCAGTGGAATGATGTGGTCCATCCCATAGTCCTGGCGACTGACTAACAAAGTGGCCTCCTCAAAGGAAAAGCACAAACGGCAGGTGTCTAGCATAAGCCGCCCCTGGCTAAGGTACACAGGGGAGTACCTCTGTGCGCTCGTATCCTCAAAAAATCGTTTCTGGCTTTTCTCTGTTCATATAGATGATCCAACATATGAAGGGCTAAATTTCAACGGGTTGAAACATCACATATCAGCCTATGTTGCGGGAGGCGGCAGCTCAAGGAGGGTGTGCTTGGCTGTGTACGAGTGGCTAAGTGCAAGCAAAGCTTCCTTGACATTTATAGGATGTCTTGCAGATGGGTGGAATGCTTAAGGAAATGCTTGACAACCAGATTGAACACATGCGCCATGCAGGGCGCATGGCTTAGCCCTCCTTGATGCAGCGCCGATACCATGATACCTGTACTGGATTCCCCTTTAGTGAGTGATATAGGCGACCGATGCACAGGACAGTGGGAGGTATATAGATGCACTGATCAGGGGCCTGATTGGGGTGGTCAGGGGCCATCCCGATCAGGGTCCCTGACTAATTCATCTACATTGGAAAATGCGCAGTAATAGTTGGGACTCAGGACCCACTGGGGGATTCAACGATTCCCCAGTGGGCCAGTCCCACCCTATCTGTCCCTGCAGTAAGAGCGACGTGAAGTGACTGCACCTAAAATGGCTGCTGGTTTTTATGGATCTGTAACATCACCGGGGCGGCTGGCTGCTGATTGGCTGCACGCTTGAAATTATGGGTGATTCCGCGTTCCCAGAGTTCCCTGCCCCTCGTCCTAACATGTGCAGCGGCCATTTTAGTAAAAAATCTGATTCGATACATCGAAGTGTGAACAAATCCGGATTCTTGGCGCTGCACACGTCAATGTAATATGTATGTAATATGTTGTCTTTCATCTATCACATCCAGGATGTAAAGGGTAAACCCTCTGCTGATTTCTTACACTCAGTGAAGCAGATTAAGATTTCCATCCAGTGGAGAATTACCGAGATCTCCAGCGAGCGCCGCTAAGGATTCTCCAAGAAACCTCACAAGACTCGGAGGAATCTTCTTCTTCTTTATAAATTCTTGTTGACCCTTTACAGACCCGGACACATCAAACTCCACAACCCCGGAGAACCCGCTGATACAGGTGAGAAAACCGTACCGAGGAAAGGAGAAGATATACAGTCCTATCTGTACTATATACTGCATGTACCATGTACAGTGTGGGCCAAAAGTATTGGCCCCCCTGCAATTTTGTCAGATAATCCTCGTGTTCTTCCAGATAATGATTGCAAGCACAAATTCTTTGGTATTTTCTTCATTTAATTTGTCTTCAATGGAAAACCACAAAAAGAATTGTCAAAAAGCCAAACTGGGGTGAGTAATGTGCAGCGTGATATGGCACGTATACGGCGTGTCAGAGTTTGCGCGCCGTAAAAGCTCCCATTAATTTCAATGGGAGTTAGGATCGTATACGCCACGTTATTTTGCACCTGTGATTAACACAAAATAACACGGCGTATACGCTCCTAACTCCCATTGAAATCAATGGGAGCTTTTACGGCGCGCAAACTCTGACACGCCGTATACGTACCACATCACACGGCGCGTTACATCGTGTGAATGCACCCTTGGATATAATTCCACGCCAAACATAAAAAAGGGGGTGGACAAAAGTATTGGCACTGTTTGAAAAATCATGTGATGCTTCTGTAATTTGTGTAATTACCAGCACCTGTTACTTACCTGAGGCACCTAACAGGTGGTGGCAATAACTAAATCACACTTGCAGCCAGTTGAAATGGATTAAAGTTGACTCCACCTCTGTCCTGTGTCCTTGTGTAACCACATTGAGCATGGAGAAAAGAAAGAAGACCAAAGAACTGTCTGAGGACTTGAGAAGCAAAATTGTGTCATTACACAAACATAATACTGTATGAGCCGTCACCATTCGTGTCCTGTAACATGTGGTTGGTGCTTGGACATATAACGTTAGCCTGAAATGGCCTCATATCATGTGGGGTAATGTGGGAGCGGGGACAGAGGAGGGTTAGATTTTAGGGATTCTAATGACGGTACAAAAGGGGTTACATTAGGACATGTGATTGGCCGGTTTGATAAGATGTGATTGTCTGGGGTAGAGCATTCCAGAGAAGTGGTGCAGCTCAGGAGAAGTCTTGTATACGAGCGGGGGAGGTTCTGATAATAGAGGATGTAAGTGTTAGGTAATTGAGTGAGCGGAGAGCAGAGGATGTGTGATAGAGATGAGGGAGGAGATGTAAGGAGGAGCGACATTATGGAGGAGGGGGGAGAAGGTTATATTGTATTGTAATGAATAGGCAGCCAATGTAGTGACCGGCACAGACCAGAGGCCTCGCTGTAGTGACCGGCACAGACCGGAGGCCTCGCTGTAGTGACCGGCACAGACCGGAGGCCTCGCTGTAGTGACCGGCACAGACAGGAGGCCTCGCTGTAGAGACCGGCACAGACCCGAGGCATCGCTGTAGTGACCGGCACAGACCAGAGGCCTCGCTGTAGTGACCGGCACAGACCGGAGGCCTCGCTGTAGGGACCGGCACAGACCCGAGGCATCGCTGTAGTGACCGGCACAAACCGGAGGCCTCGCTGTAGTGACCGGCACAGACCGGAGGCCTCGCTGTAGTGACCGGCACAGACCGGAGGCCTCACTGTAGGGACCGGCACAGACCCGAGGCATCGCTGTAGTGTCCGGCACAGACCGGAGGCCTCGCTGTAGTGACCGGCACAGACCGGAGGCCTCGCTGTAGGGAACGGCACAGACCGGAGGCATCCCTGTAGTGACCGGCACAGACCAGAGGCCTCGCTGTAGTGAACGGCACAGACCCGAGGCCTCGCTGTAGTGACCGGCACAGACCGGAGGCCTCGCTGTAGGGACCGGCACAGACCCGAGGCATCGCTGTAGTGACCGGCACAGACCGGAGGCCTCGCTGTAGGGACCGGCACAGACCGGAGGCATCGCTGTAGTGACCGGCACAGACCGGAGGCCTCGCTGTAGTGACCGGCACAGACCGGAGGCCTCGCTGTAGTGAGCGGCACAGACCGGAGGCCTCGCTGTAGTGACCGGCACAGACCGGAGGCCTCGCTGTAGTGAGCAGCACAGACCGGAGGCCTTGCTGTAGTGAGCGGCACAGACCGGAGGCCTCGCTGTAGTGAGCGGCACAGACCGGAGGCCTTGCTGTAGTGAGCGGCACAGACCGGAGGCCTCGCTGTAGTGAGCGGCACAGACCGGAGGCCTCGCTGTAGTGACCGGCACAGACAGGAGGCCTCGCTGTAGGGACCGGCACAGACCCGAGGCATCGCTGTAGTGACCGGCACAGACCAGAGGCCTCACTGTAGTGACCGGCACACACCGGAGGCCTCGCTGTAGTGACCGGCACAGACTGGAGGCCTCGCTGTAGGGACCGGCACAGACCCGAGGCATCGCTGTAGTGACCGGCACAGACCGGAGGCCTCACTGTAGTGACCGGCACAGACCGGAGGCCTCGCTGTAGTGACCGGCACAGACCGGAGGCCTTGCTGTAGGGACCGGCACAGACCCGAGGCATCGCTGTAGTGACCGGCACAGACCGGAGGCATCCCTGTAGTGACCGGCACAGACCAGAGGCCTCGCTGTAGTGACCGGCACAGACCGGAGGCCTTGCTGTAGTGACCGGCACAGACCGGAGGCCTCGCTGTAGGGACCGGCACAGACCCGAGGCATCGCTGTAGTGACCGGCACAGACCGGAGGCCTCGCTGTAGTGAGCGGCACAGACCGGATGCCTCGCTGTAGTGAGCGGCACAGACCGGAGGCCTCGCTGTAGGGACCGGCACAGACCCGAGGCATCGCTGTAGTGACCGGCACAGACCGGAGGCATCGCTGTAGTGACCGGCACACACCGGAGGCCTCGCTGTAGTGAGCGGCACAGACCGGAGGCCTCGCTGTAGTGACCGGCACAGACCGGATGCCTCGCTGTAGTGAGCGGCACAGACCGGAGGCCTCGCTGTAGGGACCGGCACAGACCCGAGGCATCGCTGTAGTGACCGGCACAGACCGGAGGCCTCGCTGTAGTGAGCGGCACAGACCGGAGGCCTCGCTGTAGTGACCGGCACAGACCGGATGCCTCGCTGTAGTGAGCGGCACAGACCGGAGGCCTTGCTGTAGTGAGCGGCACAGACCGGAGGCCTCGCTGTAGTGAGCGGCACAGACCGGAGGCCTCGCTGTAGTGACCGGCACAGACTGGAGTCCTCACTGTAGTGACCGGCACAGACCGGAGGCCTCGCTGTAGTGACCGGCACAGACCGGAGGCCTCGCTGTAGTGACCGGCACAGACCGGAGACCTCGCTGTAGTGAGCGGCACAGACCGGAGGCCTCGCTGTAGTGACCGGCACAGACCGGAGGCCTCGCTGTAGTGACCGGCACAGACCGGAGACCTCGCTGTAGTGAGCGGCACAGACCGGAGGCCTCGCTGTAGTGACCGGCACAGACCGGAGGCCTCGCTGTAGTGAGCGGCACAGACCGGAGGCCTCGCTGTAGTGACCGGCACAGACCGGAGGCATCGCTGTAGTGTAGTAGTGTAGTGTATTCTGCAGCACTGTACAATATGTTGGCGCTATATAAATAACATGTATTATCATTATTACTCTATACACTACATAGTGACCAATTGGTTATTTGACTGTAGTTTCTAAGTCTTCTCAATCCTGTGTTCTTGCTCTTGTCCATTACTTCTTCATACAGACCATCCATGAGTGTGAAATATGGCATCATGTCTCAGCCGAATTCCACCAGGTTACTGCCCATTCAATTCCTCCTCCTGGGGATCCCGGGCCTTGAACATCTCTATCTCTACCTGGCGTTTGTCTTCACTTTGGTTTATGTCACATCAGTCATTGGAAACGTCACATTGCTCTTCATCATCAGGGTAGACCGCAGCCTCCATGAGCCCATGTACTATTTTCTAGGCATGTTGTCCTCCACTGACCTTGTCTTGTCCAATTCCACCACACCTAAGATGTTGGGGATTCTGTGGTTGAACTCTCATGAGATTTATGCCGAGGCTTGCCTGGCCCAGATGTTCTTCCTCCATTCCTTTGCTATTATGGAGTCAGCTCTACTCCTGGCTATGGCGTTTGACAGATATGTTGCCATCTGTAACCCTCTAAGGTATTCCTCCATACTGACAAAATGGCTGATAACATGTATCGATGTGTTGTCTATCAGTAGGGCGGTGGCACTGATGACTCCATTACCGTTCCTTATAAAGAGACTACCCTTCTGCTCGACCAATGTCATCCACCACTCTTACTGCGAGCACATGGCCGTGGTGAAACTGGCCTGTGCCGACACCACCTTCAACAACGTCTTTGGCTTAGTGGTGGCTCTTTTCATTGTTGGGTTGGATCTGATCTTCATTATCTGCTCTTACGTCCTGATTCTGAAGACCGTATTCCAGTTGTCCTCTAAGGATGCCAGATTCAAGGCTCTTGGCACCTGCGCCTCCCATATTTGCGCCATTCTTACCTTCTGGATTCCGGCTGTTCTGTCTTCTGTCTTCCACAGGTTTGCAAAACACATCCCTGTTCACATTCACATCTTATTGGCCAACGTGTACCTGATGCTGCCGCCTCTCATCAACCCCATTGTGTATGGTGTGAAGACCAAGCAGATAAGGACCAGGGTGAAATCCATCTTCAGCGTGGACCTCATGTGTTCTAGACATGTCTACGCCAATACGACCAGGAAGCAGCACTGGAATGGCCGCACCACTAAGTGAAAAACCTAAAGAACAAACAAATTCTCTCAACTACAAGTGAACCTTACGAAATTTATTTGGAAAATATTGGTGAGATCTATCGCCAAGGTTCTTGTTGCTGCAAATTTTTGGAAAAACCGCTTTACGAACCCAACTCTTTGCAGACTTGTTCCTCTCTACTCACTGCCTAATGTCACTTCTGTTGTGTTTTTCGGGTGGGTGTTCAGTACTTTTTTAACCATTTAGGGTGCCTGTACATATAGTGGGTTGTGCTGAAGGTGGGAGGCCAAACCAAAATAATAAAACTGCTGCATTTTGTGTTTTTTGCTCCATATGGGGGCGTTTCGTGAATTTTTTTCTGTCCTTGATCCATTCTGTTGAACAATCCGTCAGACATAGAACGTTCCGTCTGAAGAGCAGGTGAATGTATCGGGCTCGGTGTGATTTGTATAGCTGTAAGAGGGTGAAACAGCCCCTGTGTAGTGAATGTGCAATGTGTAATTGAGTTGGTGTTTTCATAACCTGACATTTTGTTGTTTGACCACAAGAGGTCGCTGTTGCGAGATAACAAGTAAAAGGAAAAAGGCTGCATGCCCCTGGAAGATTGATGTGGAGACCCTGATCGTTGGAGGAAGGTTCTAGGAGCCATTTTGAGTCAGAGTGTGCTAGACTCTAGAGGAGAAGAGAGAGCTGTGGAGACATCACTGTGCAGAGAGAGTCCTTGGAGGGAGAAGCCACAGCAAGAATAGCTGAGGATTTGAGACTTTCAGAGTCTGTCCAGACACCATCCTAAGGAGAAGATTACTGTCAGAGACTTGGCTGAGAAGTGAGACTGTCAGTGAGACCGCATGCTGTCCGAGGAGCTCCTCTTCACCCTGATGCTAACAGAGACTAAAAGGTACCCAACAGAAGTAAGCGTGCACGCACCACACTGCAAGTTTTGCACCATATTGCTGGGACTGAGTAAAAAGCCTGTAGTTAGTTAGTTAGGTATAATCATCACCCCAGGCTGCAATACTGGTGAACTATCTACCTGTCTGGTAAAAGGACTAAGTCACAGAGGATTTCTACAGAGTTATATCTCCCAGAGAGGGACTTTTAAGGAAGTCTGGGAGCAACATTTAGTTTAACTTTACACTGTTTGGCTTGCAAGCTAACTAACCATTATACTTGCTTAGTTGTACTTGGTTTGGGGGGAATTTAGTAGTATTGTGATAAGATTGTAAACCCTGGTGTTACACCGCCGGATGCCTGTGTCACACACACTGAATTGTTCCTGTGTAATAGGGTAATAACAGGTAACAGGCAGCTGCATAGGCGCAGCTTGCAGGTAGGTAAAAGCTTGGAGTATATTGAAGGCCACACTAGTGGGCACCGTGCTGTATAACACCAGGGTCCCGGCCTCTAGGCTGTGTAAATGTAATACCTGGGAGTGTTCTTTTGGACAAAAGAGGTTATCTAAACTAAGTAAAACCCTATCTTGGTTAAATTGAATTGGACTCACTTCCTTTGTTCGTGACTTCGCTGTATCCTGGGGAGCCCACCTCGGTACACGGCTTACAACTTGGCGTAGTCGGCAGGATACAGCGACCCTCATGGACGGGAATGTGGCGGGAGAGAATCCCCTGGCACCAGCTGTGGTGGTCCAGGGTGCCCCTGCACAGCAAGCCCCAGCGCTGGTAATGCCGGCCCAAGTGGGGTACTTATCGGCCGGGGCACTAATGCAGCATCTGCCAAAGTTTGACGGTAATAATATGACGTTGCAGGACTGGACTGAAAGGGTACGAAGTATAGTTAGACTGAGCAACCTGATACCGGAACTGCGTGCAGAGATAGCATTAGGGGCCCTAGAAGGTGACGCTAGACGGACAGTGATGGTACGGCCCGAATCGGAAAGAGACACTTTAGAAAAAATATTTGCTCTGCTAGAGGGAGCTCAGGGAGGGCGTGCCAAGGTAGCGCAGTTGCGGAGCAACTTCTTCAATCGGTCACAGAGGGAGGGTGAGACTTTAACGCAATACTCTAACGCCTTACAAGAGATGCTGAATGAAGTGCAGCGACGGGACTCAGAGGCTATGGGAGCCTTCAAAGAAGTGGACCGGCTGCTACGAGATCAATTCATCCTAGGGTTATCCAATAAGTTGTTACAGGATAAACTGCAAGAGATGATCCGGGCAGATGCCAACCTGACATTCTATAATGTTTACCTGGCTGCTGTAGAGAGGGAAGAAGCGCCCGTGGCTGTGAATGTGAAGGCTGTGAGTAGCACCCAAGTGACAGGGACCCGAGGAGGTCCTGAAGACCCAGGGTCCTTAAAGGATGTAGTCCAGGCTCTACGGGCAGAAATGAGAGAACTCCGACTGGAGGTGTCCCAGATGCGAGCAGGTCAATCTATGGTTCCAGAAATGACCGCATCGTCCTACTCTCCCCCGCTGAGAGTACACCGTGGCCGAGGACCCACCAACCGAGGCTCATCAGCTGGGCAGGTATCAAGGGGACCCCTCTGCTGGAGTTGCAGACAGTATGGCCATATCGCCAGAGAGTGTAAGGGGGAGGTGGAACCCGAGCCGGCTTTAAACTCCCGACCGCCGCAGTAACGGGGCGTCCTGTGGCGGTTCACCAACAATCAAGCCCCGTACATGATGAATGCGACCTATATGCTAGCAGCCCCGTTATGGAAGCTGAGCTGGAGGGCCAGAAGGTACGCTGCTTAGTTGATACTGGATCGGAGTGCACCCTGATGCCCCTGGAGTTCTTCGAGAGACACTTCGGACATATGATGGAGCCAGAGGATGGAAGTGTCATCCGGTTGATAGCTGCCAACAATGGTGCGATGGACGTACAAGGGATCGTCTGGATGCGGGTCCGGCTGTTTGGGCAAGACATTGGCAAAAAGGGGATCGTGCTGATAGACCATCCGTCCAGGAGAGGACTCGATGTGACGCTGGGCATGAACGTGCTGAGAGACCTAGATCATCACCTTTATGCAAAGGAAGGACCTAAATACTGGCAGCGGGCCACCACACACCGGCCGACTCAGAAGGTCCTACAGCAGATGGTGAGGAGCTGTAGTTTGCAGAAGAGCACCATGGCAGGGCGCTCCATTGGATACGTGAAGGTGCCGCTGAGTGCCCCAATGAAGATTCCACCGCGACAGGAAAATATTGTGATGCTTCCGGTGGGGGCTGGACGACCATTAAATGGACTAGAGGTCTTGATAGAGCCTGCCCTGCAGGGAGAAACGCAGACCCGCCCTCTGGTAGCCCGAGCACTTGCCACTGTGAAGGATGGGTGTGTGCCTATACGCTGTCTCAACGTACTGGACAGTGAGTTGTTCGTGCCTGGGAATACCCTGCTGGCTGAAGTTCATGTGCCCGGGGGTGACATCCTTCGCCGGAAGAGCTTCACGTTGCAGCCTGATGGGAGGTCGTCTTGGACCTATGCTGTGAAGGTCCAGCAAAGGCAGCCTCCAACGACAGAGTGGAATGGCCAAGTGATCATGTCTCTGATGGGAGTAGATCGCCGGTCTCTGACCCCGGGACAACAGAAGCTTCTGGAGGACACTCTGTGGGAATTCCAGGAGGCGTTTTCAAGACACGATGAAGACTTCGGGTGTGCTACCGCCATTGAACACGAAATCCCCACTGGCGATGCTGCGCCTATTCGGGAGCGGTATAGGCAGATTCCCCCCAAGATGTATCAGGAGGTGAAAGAAATGGTGGCTAGCATGCTGGAGAATCAAGTGATCCAGGAGAGTAAGAGCCCATGGGCTGCTCCGGTGGTCTTGGTGCGGAAGAAAGACGGAAGTCTCCGTTTCTGCGTAGATTACCGGAAACTAAATGCTAAGACCGTCCGTGATGCATACCCCCTTCCACGGATTGAAGAGTCACTATCCTCCCTCGGTCATGCCAAGTATTTCTCAACGCTTGACTTGGCCAGTGGATATTGGCAAGTGCCAGTGGCCGAGAAGGACAAGGCCAAGACAGCGTTTATCTTACCCATGGGACTCTATGAGTTTAACAGAATGCCTTTCGGTCTGTCCAATGCCCCAGGGACATTTCAGCGGTTGATGGAGCTCTGTTTGGGTGACCTAAACTTTGAGTCGGTATTGATATATTTGGATGACGTTGTAGTGTTTGGGTCCTCATTTGAAGAACATCTCGAAAAGCTGCGGCAGGTCCTAGGGCGATTGCGTGATCATGGGCTAAAAATCAAGCCCAAGAAGTGTCAACTATTCCAGCAGCGAATAGAGTACTTGGGACATGTAGTCACTCCGGAAGGGGTACAACCTGCGCCCAGCAAGGTGGAGGCCGTCCAGAAGTGGCCCCAACCAAGAACCCTGCGTGAAGTACAAGCCTTTCTAGGGTTGGCCGGTTATTACAGGAGATTCATACCCAAGTTCTCTCATCGGGCTGGCCCCCTAAATGAACTACTGAGAGGCACAGCTGGTGGACCCAAGAATCGCCCCATTGAGTGGGGGCCACGACAGCAAGAAGCCTTTGAGGGGTTAAAGAAAGCTCTGACCAGTACCCCGATCCTGGCCTATGCACAGTTTGATAAGCCATTCCTGTTGTACACCGATGGAAGTCTACATGGTCTGGGAGCTGTGCTATCTCAAGTTCAAGATGGACGTGAGAGGGTGATTGCCTATGGCAGCCGGTCCTTAAGGGAGTCAGAGCGTAACCCCGACAACTACAGCTCCTTTAAGTTGGAGCTTTTGGCACTTGTATGGGCCATGACTGAAAGATTCACAGAGTATCTGACGGGTGCAGAAGTGATTGTGATGACGGACAATAACCCTTTAGCACACTTAGAGAACGCTAAGTTAGGTGCCCTTGAGCAGAGGTGGATGTCCCGCCTTTCCAAGTATCAATACCGTATCCAGTTCCGATCAGGGAGAGAGAATGGCAACGCTGATGCCCTCTCCCGAGTCCCTGTGGGGTTGCCAACCAAGAGTGGAGAGGAAGGGCTAGAAGACAGTGAAATCCCACACCTCGGCAGAATACCGCCATTCCAGAACATAACCCATTCAAGTGGGGTGGCTTCAGGGATGCCGATGGTGCTGGGGAAGACATTGGAAGATTGGGAAAGGGTTCAAAATAGCTGTCCGGACCTATGTAAAGTGAAAGAGTGGATCCGGACTAAGATCTGGCCACGGCCGAATGAGCGGGCTAGCTTAACCCAAGAGGGTCAGAAGTTACTGAGACAGTGGGATAAGCTGGTTGTCATCCAAGGACTCCTATGTCGGACCATATACATACAGTCAGAGCTGCAGCACCGGCAACAGATTGTCATCCCGATGTCATTGGGACCAGTAGCCGCTCAGGAAGCCCATGAGAGTGGGGCCCATTTTGGGAGTGCCAAAACGTACCAATGGCTCCAACGATTTGTGTATTGTCCAGATTTGGGAAAGATGGTGACCAAGGCATGTCTTCAATGTCGGTCCTGCGGGCTGAGTAAAAGTCCCGAACAACGTGCCCCTGTACAAACTATTCAAACATCTGCCCCCCTGCAAATTCTAATGATTGATTATGTACAGATTGGGTACTCTACCTCAGGACATTCTTACTGTTTGGTTATGACGGACCATTTTACAAAGTATGCAGTAGCTGTACCCACCAGAGATCAGACGGCTGAATCCGCTGCCGAAGCAGTCTGCAAACACTTTATACAAGTGTTTGGGTGTCCACAGAAAATCCATTCAGATCAGGGGGCGTGCTTTCAGGGGGCTTTGATGAGTGAATTGTATCAACTCTATGGGATCGAACGTTCTCGCACGACCCCATATCATCCACAGGGGAACGGGGCATGCGAGCGGTTCAACCGCACCTTGATACAGATGTTGCGGACGCTAGAGGATAGTCAAAAAGCTCGGTGGCCAGAGTATCTACCTGAACTGATGTGGGCCTATAACAATAGAGTACACAACACCACTGGTTACTCTCCACACATGTTGATGTTTGGGAGGGCAGGTCAAGAGATTGAGGATCTCCACATGCCAGATCCAATGCAGCCTCCTCCAAGGAGCACTACCGCATGGGCGCAAGAACACCGTCGCCGACTGAGAGCAGTACATAAGGTTGTGGGCGAACGCATGAGACAAATAGTACACCCCAACCCAGGGCCGGTGCAGAGAGATGAATACGCCCCAGGTGATCGTGTGATTGTCAGGGCCAAGAGGCCAACGGGAAAATTGGATGGGCGGTGGGAGGCGGTACCATATGTTGTGAAGCGAAAGGTAGACCCTGATATTCCAGTGTATGAGGTACAGCCAGTAGGGACTGGAGGACCCTCAAGGAACCTTCACCGTAACATGTTAAGACGCTGCAATTTTGAACACTCGGTGGCCGACGAGGTGGTACAGGCTCCTAGCATTGCTACCAGGGAAACCCCCTTAGACGATGAGTGGTGGGTTGTCCCTGCCCCAGCCGATCCAGGGAACCAAGTCGAGTCTAGTTTGCCGCCCAGGGAGGGAGTTGTACAACCTGCAGAACAGCCATCATTGGGTGTGCCGGGTGCCCCTGATTCTGTGACTCTGCGTAGGACAGCCAGGTCCAATGCTGGGGTACCCCCACAGCGCTATGCACAAGATGAGTTTATATGGGAAAGGTTGCCAGGGACGTCAACCTCTAGTGGGGTGGCATGTAAGAGGGTGAAACAGCCCCTGTGTAGTGAATGTGCAATGTGTAATTGAGTTGGTGTTTTCATAACCTGACATTTTGTTGTTTGACCACAAGAGGTCGCTGTTGCGAGATAACAAGTAAAAGGAAAAAGGCTGCATGCCCCTGGAAGATTGATGTGGAGACCCTGATCGTTGTAGGAAGGTTCTAGGAGCCATTTTGAGTCAGAGTGTGCTGGACTCTAGAGGAGAAGAGAGAGCTGTGGAGACATCACTGTGCAGAGAGAGTCCTTGGAGGGAGAAGCCACAGCAAGAATAGCTGAGGATTTGAGACTTTCAGAGTCTGTCCAGACACCATCCTAAGGAGAAGATTACTGTCAGAGACTTGGCTGAGAAGTGAGACTGTCAGTGAGACCGCATGCTGTCCGAGGAGCTCCTCTTCACCCTGATGCTAACAGAGACTAAAAGGTACCCAACAGAAGTAAGCGTGCACGCACCACACTGCAAGTTTTGCACCATATTGCTGGGACTGAGTAAAAAGCCTGTAGTTAGTTAGTTAGTTAGGTATAATCATCACCCCAGGCTGCAATACTGGTGAACTATCTACCTGTCTGGTAAAAGGACTAAGTCACAGAGGATTTCTACAGAGTTATATCTCCCAGAGAGGGACTTTTAAGGAAGTCTGGGAGCAACATTTAGTTTAACTTTACACTGTTTGGCTTGCAAGCTAACTAACCATTATACTTGCTTAGTTGTACTTGGTTTGGGGGGAATTTAGTAGTATTGTGATAAGATTGTAAACCCTGGTGTTACACCGCCGGATGCCTGTGTCACACACACTGAATTGTTCCTGTGTAATAGGGTAATAACAGGTAACAGGCAGCTGCATAGGCGCAGCTTGCAGGTAGGTAAAAGCTTGGAGTATATTGAAGGCCACACTAGTGGGCACCGTGCTGTATAACACCAGGGTCCCAGCCTCTAGGCTGTGTAAATGTAATACCTGGGAGTGTTCTTTTGGACAAAAGAGGTTATCTAAACTAAGTAAAGTCCTATCTTGGTTAAATTGAATTGGACTCACTTCCTTTGTTCGTGACTTCGCTGTATCCTGGGGAGCCCACCTCGGTACACGGCTTACATAGCGCCCCATTGTCATGTATTTAGTATTACACGTGCGGCCATGATAATAACGTATGACATCACCTGTACGTGCAATAGTCGGATCTAGAGCAGAACTAGGGACAGTCAGACTGAGAGAGATAGGAAATAATCATCCGAAGATACGGAGTGTCAGGAAGACTTAGAGAGAGATGGGCGACACGACTCACAAGGGGGCAGTTTATTATTCCACTAATACTTTTGTCTTCATTTTTTCTGTCTTCTTAAATAGATTGCGCCAAATTTCTTACAGTCATGTGACATTTTTATTGTGCTCTGCATCAGTTGCGCCTTTTTTTCTAATCTTCCCTGCGATGTGGGTGCGGGGATGTTTAAAGGGATCCTATTATTAAAACACAATTTTTTCTGCCTGCCACATAGGAATAGCCTTAAAGAGGACCTTTCACGGATTTGGGCACAGGCGGTGTTATATACCGCTGGAAGGCCAACAGTGCGCTGAATCCGGGTAAAGAGCTCTCGGTGCCGGTACTGTAGCTCTTTACAGTCAGAAGGGCGTTACTGACAGTCTTTGAGGACTGTCCTTCTCCACAGCAGCGCCTATAGTGCTGTACAGTGTGAGCGAGGAGGAACGCTCCCTCCCCTCCGGATAATACTGGTCTATGGACGAGCTGTGTGAGTAGAGGGAGGGGGCGTTCCTCCCCGCTCACACTGTACAGCGCTATAGGCGCTGCTGTGGAGAAGGACAGTCCTGACTGACTGTCAGTAACGCCCTTCTGACTGTAAAGAGCTACAGTATCCACACCGCTAGTGCTTTACCCGGGGCACAGATCATGAAAGCCAACAGTGCGCTGAATTCAGCGGCTTTCCAGCGGTATATAGAACTGCCTGTGCCCCATACCATGAATGGTCCTCTTTAAGAAAGTCTATTCTTCTTCTACCTTTAAATGTCTTCTCCGTGCCGCCGCTCAGTATATAATCCAGTTTTCGTCGTTATGCAAATGAGTTCTCTCGCAGCACTGGGGGTGTCCCCAATGCTGCGAGGGAATTCTCCAGCGCCGCCTCCATCTTCTTCAGGAACAGGTCTTCTTTGCATCTTCTTCCGGCAGTGGTTTCGAACTTCTAGGCCTCAGGCCTAGGGCAAAGACGACGGCGCATGCCCAACGGCCACAAGAAAATGGCCACTTACACAGTATTGGCATGCACAGTCGGCTGCCTGAGTGCTAGAACTTTGAAGTCACCACTGGAAGAAGACACGAAGAAGACCCCGTTCCTCAAGAAGATGGAGGTGGCGCTGGAGAATTCCCTTGCAGCATTGGGGACGCCCCCAGTGCTGTTTGAGCCCTAGGGCCCGCCATCAGTGCTGCGAGAGAACTCTTTGCATACCGGCGAAAAACGTGATTTTAACCGAACCGCAGTGCCGAGAAGACATCTAAAGGTAGGAGAAGAAGAGCCGTTCTTAAGGCTATTCCGACGTGGTACCCAGAAAAAAATTAGTTTTAATGATGTCCCTTTAAGCTTGTTCATTATTTGCAACTTGTTAAAAACTCACAATTGTTTTGCTCTCGCGCACTTAAGAATCTCTGTAGTCCCTCCTTTAAAATTGCAAGAAATGTATACGGTGTTGTTGTTGTTGTTGCAGAAAAATACTGAAAATTGGCACAATGAAGCCAGAAATTCAATTACTACAGTCTGGGGTCTCTTGCAGTCCTGTGGGTAATGTTAGAGTCCTCGGGGGGCAGCTGAGGTCTATGTTTGGTCTTCAGGGTCCTACCAGGCCACTGACATTACGCAGGACACTGTAGGGGACCGTAAGGGAGCATTCACACGGAGTAAAGTGGCACGCTATTTGGCGCGTTTGCGCTGCGTTTGCACCGCGTTTGCGCCGCGTGTTTGACGGCGCGTGTTTGCGGTCGCGTTAACGCCGCTTTACGCGTCAAACACACGGCGCAAACGCGGTGCAAACGCAGCGCAAACGCGCCAAATAGCGTGCCACTTTACTCCGTGTGAATGCTCCCTAAATGCCACAAAGGAGATCTGGACAATGTGAATACTCCTCAGCTCTACAATGAATCTGGTTTCTCCAATCTACTGTCCAGTTGAAGTCTGCATGGGGCTTACGTGACCTTCTTGGGTTTGCTTGAGTCTCCTTCAGGTTCTCCAGGTTTCTCCCATAATCCTTAAACACATTGGTAGGTTAACTTGTGGTTTAGAGAATAAATGCTAATGAGGACAAGGAGCAATGTGACTTATGACAATCTCTGTAGAGTGGAGGAATATTTTGCTGTTATTTCAAAATAATTAAAAAATAAAGTAAAATAAGAAAGTTTTGAGAGCTCCAGGGGTTTTATTATGTTCTCTAATGGGATCACATTAAAAGATTGTTTGGTGTTGGTGAAATTTTTCAGCAAGTCTCCACTTCTGACCAGTAAGTGCCCATTGGCAGCTCTAATATGTCCCAAGTATTGGCCAATGACCCCTGGCAGAGAGCGATCACATATCTATGAAGATCTCCATTGGCATAGACTCATATTCTGCCTGCCTTCTCTGACCCAAAAATTCCTTGGAGAAGAAATTAATAAATTATTTACAGTTCTCTAACAAAGGTAAAGGAGGAGAGCTCTGCCGGGACCCTGCACCAGCTCAGAAGTTCCACCTTCATATCAATGTCCCACTGGAAGTGTCCACCACCCTCATATCAATGTCTCATCTGAAGCTTCCACCTCCCAATGTCCCACTGGAGGCCTCCACCACCCTCATACCAATGTCTCATCTGAAGCTTCCACCCCTAATGTCCCACTGGAAGCCTCCACCACCCTTACATCAATGTCTCATCTGAAGCTTCTACCTTCATATCAAGGTCCCACTCGAAGCCTCCACCACCCTCACATCAATGTCTCATCTGAAGCTTCCACCCCCCAATGTCCCACTCACAGCCTCCACCACCCTCACATCAATGTCTCATCTGAAGCTTCCACCCCCCAATGTCTCACTCACAGCCTCCACCACCCTCACATCAATGTCTCATCTGAAGCTTCCACCCGTAATGTCCCACTGGAAGCCTCCACCACCCTCACATCAATGTCTCATCTGAAGCTTCCACCCCTAATGTCCCACTGGAAGCCTCCACCACCCTCACATCAATGTCTCATCTGAAGCTTCCACCCCTAATGTCCCACTGGAAGTCTCCACCACCCTCACATCAATGTCTCATCTGAAGCTTCCACCCCTAATGTCCCACTGGAAGCCTCCACCACCCTCACATCAATGTCTCATCTGAAGCTTCCACCCCTAATGTCCCACTCGAAGCCTCCACCACCCTCACATCAATGTCTCATCTGAAGCTTCCACCCCCCAATGTCCCTAGTCCAAGTCTCTATCAGCCTCATCACAATGTCCTGGTTGAATCAGTCACTAGATTTGCACCAATGCCTAACTGAGGTCTCTATAACCCTGATACCAATGTCCTGTCTAAATTCTTCACCAATCTCCGATTTCAATGTGCCAATTGAAGCCTCCTTCATTCCAATGTTCTGTCTGAGGCTCCATCATCCTTAAAACTGTGTCATGGCTAAAACCTCTAAAATTTTATACCAATGACCTGAATGAATCTGCCAGTATCTTCATACTAATGTCCCACCTGAAACCTCTCCTGTCCTCACACCTGTGTCCTGGCTGAAGTCTCCCCACCTTGATGTCTTGAGTGAAGTCTCCATCATCCTCGTGTCATGACAGAAGTCTCCATCACCCTGATGTCCTGACACAAGTCTCCGCCACCCTTATGTCTTGACAGTAGTTTCCACCATCTTGATGTCCTAACAGAAGTCTCCACCACCCCGATGTCCTGACAGAGGTCTCTACCACCCTGTTGTCCTGACAGAAGTCTCCACCACTCTCATGTCCTGACAGAGGTCTCCACCACCCTGATGTCCTGACAGAAGTCTCTACCACCCTGATGTCCTGACAGAAGTCTCCACCACCCTCATGTCCTCCTCAGGACTGGACCTGGGATCATTTTTTTGAAAGACTTCTCAATGTCTGAGGTTTCTCCTATTGTTCCCCTCAATGGACTCTTCCTTTCTTTGTGCTTCTATCTGTCTCCGGCCACAAGAGCAGATGTTTATCTCGGGTTGTTTGAGAACATGGAGATTTCCTGGCACCATCAGAATATCCAATAACTGGCGGCTTCACTTAATACTTTTATGGCTTTTCACATCGGAGGCCAAGAGGGAAGATCTGCATCAGTAAAGGCAAAAGAGGAAATGCCGGAAATACATTGTTTATAGTCGCCATTAATGGTCACGTCACCTGATCCACGTCATGGCGGCCGGCAGGAGACAAAGGGAAGTAACAGCGGCTGCTCTAATGGTCACATCACCTGATCCACATCATGGCAGCCGCAGGAGACAAAGGGAAGTAACAGCGGCCGCTCTAATGGTCACATCACCTGATCCACGTCATGGCAGCCGTCAGGAGACAAAGGGAAGTAACAGCGGCCGCTGGAATGGTCACATCACCTGATCCACGTCATGGCGGCCGGCAGGAGACAAAGGGAAGTGACAGCGGCCGCTCTAATGGTCACATCACCTGATCCACATCATGGCAGCCACAGGAGACATAGGGAAGTAACAGCAGGCGCCGGAATGGTCACATCACCTGATCCACGTCATGGCAGCCACAGGAGACAAAGGGAAGTAACAGCGGCCACTCGAATGGTCACATCACCTGATCCACGTCATGGCAGCCGGCAGGAGACAAAGGGAAGTAACAGCGGCCACCGGAATGGTCACATCACCTGATCCACGTCATGGCAGCCGGCAGGAGACAAAGGGAAGTAACAGCGGCCTCTCTAATGGTCACATCACCTGATCCACGTCATGGCAGCCGGCAGGAGACAAAGGGATGTAACAGCGGCCACCGGAATGGTCACACACCTGATCCACGTCATGGCAGCCGGCAGGAGACAAAGGGAAGTAACAGCGGCCTCTCTAATGGTTACATCACCTGATCCACGTCATGGCAGCCGGCAGGAGACAAAGGGAAGTAACAGCGGCCACCGGAATGGTCACATCACCTGATCCACATCATGGCAGCCGGCAGGAGACAAAAGGGAAGTAACAGCAGCCATCGAAATGGTCACATTACCTGATCCACATCATGGCAGCCGGCAGGAGACAAAGGGAAGTAACAGCGGCCTCTCTAATGGTCACGTCACCTGATCCACGTCATGGCAGCCGGCAGGAGACAAAGGGAAGTAACAGCGGCCACCGGAATGGTCACATCACCTGATCCACGTCATGGCAGCCGGCAGGAGACAAAGGGAAGTAACAGCGGCCTCTCTAATGGTCACATCACCTGATCCATGTCATGGCAGCCGGCAGGAGACAAAGGGAAGTAACAGCGGCCACTCTAATGGTCACATCACCTGATCTACGTCATGGCAGCCGGCAGGAGACAAAGGGAAGTAACAGCAGCCACTCTAATGGTCACATCACCTGATCCACATCATGGCAGCCGGCAGGAGACAAAGGGAAGTAACAGTGGCCTCCGGAATGGTCACATCACCTGATCCACATCATGGCGGCTGGCAGGAGACAAAGGGAAGTAACAGCGGCCTCTCTAATGGTCACATCACCTGATCCACATCATGGCAGTCGGCAGGAGACAAAGGGAAGTAACAGCAGCCACTCTAAGGGTCACATCACCTGATCCACGTCATGGCAGCCGGCAGGAGACAAAGGGAAGTAACAGCGGCCGCTCTAAGGGTCACATCACCTGATCCACATCATGGCAGCCGGCAGGAGACAAAGGAAAGTAACAGCGGCCGCTCTAAGGGTCACATCACCTGATCCACATCATGGCAGCCGGCAGGAGACAAAGGAAAGTAACAGCGGCCACTGGAATGGTCACATCACCTGATCCACATCATGGCAGCCGGCAGGAGACAAAGGGAAGTAACAGCGGCCACCGGAATGGTCACATCACATGATCCACATCATGGCAGCCGGCAGGAGACAAAGGGAAGTAACAGCGGCCACCGGAATGGTCACATCACCTGATCCAAGTCATGGCAGCCGCTCTAATGGTGACATCACCTGATCTACATCATGGCAGCCGCTCTAATGGTGACATCACCTGATCCACATCATGGCAGCCGCTCTAACGGTCACATCACCTGATCCACGTCATGGCGGCCGCTTTAATGGTCACATCACCTGATCCACGTCATGGCAGCCTCAGGAGACAAAGGGAAGTAACAGCGGCCGCTCTAATGGTCACCAGTGGGAGACACAGACTTATACTGGTCCTATATGATGGAACAGCGAGCTGTAGAATTATCCTCATGGAGCACAAGTGTCCTCTCCTGCAGGACAGGATAATATCTAATGTCTCCATAGCCCTCCTCATATCATGATACAGCCCAACGGCAAAACTAAAGGCTCACAAGACCTGGTGCAGAAGATCAGCTCAGCCCCGTATTACTTCTCAGCCCCATCCCATCCGTACATCTTAGCAGCAGTTACTTCCCTTTCCTTCAGTATTTGGCCCAGACCACCATGATGACTTCTGACCAAAACATGTCCGTGCTCACAAGACATCCCCATCCCCCATCAGTGCCCCCCACATAGTAATTGTGCCACAGCCTCCCCCACAGAATGCCCTCCTCCCCCTCCTTCACTATATGCTGCTGAACAACTGCTAATAAAGGGTTAGGGGGAATTCACACAGAGTAACGCCGGGCGTGTATCACAGCTGTACACGCCCGGTGTTACGGCAGATTGCCAAACACTTCCCCATTCACTTCAATGGGAGCGCTCGTAACAGCGGCGTTTACAAGCACTCCCATTGAAGTGAATGGGAAGTGTTCGGCAGCCTGCCGTAACGCCGGCGTGTACGGCTGTAATACACGCCCGGTGTTACTCCGTGTGAATGCCCCCTTAATGTTCTCCTTTCTGACAGTGGAAGGCTGTGTATCATAAAATGTTTCACTCCGGTGCAGAAAGGAGACCATAGAAAATGATCCATCCCCAGTGTGGAAAGGATAATCTGTGGCCCCCTGACTTCAGGGCCCGTTTCTAGATTTAACCACTGGGGCCAGTAAAGTTATGCCAGAGAAAAACCTTGTCATCTACTGCCCTGCCCTCACTATCATCTCATGAATGGCCACCACACTGACCCCAAAGATCAGCATACTCCTCTCCTGAAATACTCTGTGCTGCAGATACCTTGCTTCTTTCACTGCTGAGTTGATCTTACATAGGCCAAATGACTTTGGATGCTAAAGATTACAATTAACAGGAAAATAGCCCATGTGGCAAGTGCACATTACCCTGCTGGAGGATGGGAGGAGCAGCTGGACAGGAGGTTGAGAGTAGTAGTAGCAGCAGAGTAGTAATAGAAGTAGTAGTAGTAGTAGAAGTAGTAGAGTAGTAGTAATAGTAGATTAGTAGTAGTAGCAGTGGTAGTAGAGTATTAATGGAGTAGTAGTAAAGTAGTAGTAGTAGTAATAGAGTAATAGTAACAGTAGAGTAGTAGTAGTAGTAGTAGTAGTATTTTTACAATAAGATAATTTGCATGCAGTTCTTAGGAAGAAGCACAGTATGAATAGGAACATTTGATGAATAGTGGAAGGACTGTGACAATTATTAGTCTCTCTATTGTTCATCCTCATGGTCTGGTTATGTGTTAGGGGAGCTGGCCAGTAAATAGCGCTCTGTCTACAGTCTATAGCGCCTCTCACCGTCAGGTCCAGCCATGTGGTACAGTAGCTGACCGGTCAGAGGATATATCAGACGTGAACAGAGTTAAGATAATCCTTTAATAGTTCCACAATGGGGAAATTTCAGTTAGAGGATGTATCATATATGAGCAGGGTTATAGGATGTATCAGATATGAGCAGGGTTAGAGGATGTATCAGATATGAGCAGGGTTAGAGGATGTATCATATATGAGCAGGGTTAGAGGATGTATCAGATATGAGCAGGGTTAGAGGATGTATCAGATATGAGCAGGGTTAGAGGATGTATCATATATGAGCAGGGTTAGAGGATGTATCAGATATGAGCAGGGTTAGAGGATGTATCATATATGAGCAGGGTTAGAGGATGTATCAGACGTGAGCAGGGTTAGAGGCTGTATCAGATATGAGCAGGGTTAGAGGATGTATCATATATGAGCAGGGTTAGAGGATGTATCAGATATGAGCAGGGTTAGAGGATGTATCATATATGAGCAGGGTTAGAGGATGTATCAGATATGAGCAGGGTTAGAGGATGTATCAGATGTGAGCAGGGTTAGAGGATGTATCAGATGTGAGCAGGGTTAGAGGATGTATCAGACGTGAGCAGGGTTAGAGGATGTATCAGATGTGAGCAGGGTTAGAGGATGTATCAGATATGAGCAGGGTTAGTGGATGTATCAGATATGAGCAGGGTTAGTGGATGTATCAGACGTGAGCAGGGTTAGAGGATGTATCAGATGTGAGCAGGGTTAGTGGATGTATCAGACGTGAGCAGGGTTAGAGGATGTATCAGATATGAGCAGGGTTAGAGGATGTATCAGACGTGAGCAGGGTTAGAGGATGTATCAGACGTGAGCAGGGTTAGAGGATGTATCAGACGTGAGCAGGGTTAGAGGATGTATCAGACGTGAGCAGGGTTAGAGGATGTATCAGACGTGAGCAGGGTTAGAGGATGTATCAGATATGAGCAGGGTTAGAGGATGTATCAGACGTGAGCAGGGTTAGAGGATGTATCAGATATGAGCAGGGTTAGAGGATGTATCAGACGTGAGCAGGGTTAGAGGATGTATCAGATGTGAGCAGGGTTAGAGGATGTATCAGACGTGAGCAGGGTTAGAGGATGTATCAGATATGAGCAGGGTTAGAGGATGTATCATATATGAGCAGGGTTAGAGGATGTATCAGATATGAGCAGGGTTAGAGGATGTATCAGATGTGAGCAGGGTTAGAGGATGTATCAGATGTGAGCAGGGTTAGAGGATGTATCAGACGTGAGCAGGGTTAGAGGATGTATCAGATGTGAGCAGGGTTAGAGGATGTATCAGATATGAGCAGGGTTAGTGGATGTATCAGATATGAGCAGGGTTAGTGGATGTATCAGACGTGAGCAGGGTTAGAGGATGTATCAGATGTGAGCAGGGTTAGTGGATGTATCAGACGTGAGCAGGGTTAGAGGATGTATCAGATATGAGCAGGGTTAGAGGATGTATCAGACGTGAGCAGGGTTAGAGGATGTATCAGACGTGAGCAGGGTTAGAGGATGTATCAGACGTGAGCAGGGTTAGAGGATGTATCAGACGTGAGCAGGGTTAGAGGATGTATCAGACGTGAGCAGGGTTAGAGGATGTATCAGATATGAGCAGGGTTAGAGGATGTATCAGACGTGAGCAGGGTTAGAGGATGTATCAGATATGAGCAGGGTTAGAGGATGTATCAGACGTGAGCAGGGTTAGAGGATGTATCAGATGTGAGCAGGGTTAGAGGATGTATCAGACGTGAGCAGGGTTAGAGGATGTATCAGATATGAGCAGGGTTAGAGGATGTATCAGATGTGAGCAGGGTTAGAGGATGTATCAGACGTGAGCAGGGTTAGAGGATGTATCAGACGTGAGCAGGGTTAGAGGATGTATCAGATATGAGCAGGGTTAGAGGATGTATCAGACGTGAGCAGGGTTAGAGGATGTATCAGATATGAGCAGGGTTAGAGGATGTATCAGACGTGAGCAGGGTTAGTGGATGTATCAGATGTGAGCAGGGTTAGAGGATGTATCAGACGTGAGCAGGGTTAGAGGATGTATCAGATATGAGCAGGGTTAGAGGATGTATCAGACGTGAGCAGGGTTAGAGGATGTATCAGACGTGAGCAGGGTTAGAGGATGTATCAGACGTGAGCAGGGTTAGAGGATGTATCAGACGTGAGCAGGGTTAGTGGATGTATCAGACGTGAGCAGGGTTAGAGGATGTATCAGACGTGAGCAGGGTTAGAGGATGTATCAGACGTGAGCAGGGTTAGAGGATGTATCAGATATGAGCAGGGTTAGAGGATGTATCAGATGTGAGCAGGGTTATAGGATGTATCAGATATGAGCAGGGTTAGATGATGTATCAGATGTGAGCAGGGTTAGAGGATGTATCAGACGTGAGCAGGGTTAGAGGATGTATCAGACATGAGCAGGGTTAGAGGATGTATCAGATGTGAGCAGAGTTAGAGGATGTATCAGATATGAGCAGGGTTAGAGGCTGTATCAGATATGAGCAGGGTTAGAGGCTGTATCAGATATGAGCAGGGTTAGAGGATGTATCAGATGTGAGCAGGGTTAGAGGATGAATCAGATATGAGCAGGGTTAGAGGCTGTATCAGATGTGAGCAGGGTTAGAGGATGTATCAGACGTGAGCAGGGTTAGAGGATGTATCAGATATGAGCAGGGTTAGAGGATGTATCAGACGTGAGCAGGGTTAGAGGATGTATCAGACGTGAGCAGGGTTAGAGGATGTATCAGACGTGAGCAGGGTTAGAGGATGTATCAGACATGAGCAGGGTTAGTGGATGTATCAGACGTGAGCAGGGTTAGAGGATGTATCAGACGTGAGCAGGGTTAGAGGATGTATCAGACGTGAGCAGGGTTAGAGGATGTATCAGATATGAGCAGGGTTAGAGGATGTATCAGATGTGAGCAGGGTTATAGGATGTATCAGATATGAGCAGGGTTAGATGATGTATCGGATGTGAGCAGGGTTAGAGGATGTATCAGACGTGAGCAGGCTTAGAGGATGTATCAGACATGAGCAGGGTTAGAGGATGTATCAGATGTGAGCAGGGTTAGAGGATGTATCAGATATGAGCAGGGTTAGAGGCTGTATCAGATATGAGCAGGGTTAGAGGCTGTATCAGATGTGAGCAGGGTTAGAGGATGTATCAGACGTAAGCAGGGTTAGAGGATGTATCAGATATGAGCAGGGTTAGAGGATGTATCAGACGTGAGCAGGGTTAGAGGATGTATCAGACGTGAGCAGGGTTAGAGGATGTATCAGACGTGAGCAGGGTTAGAGGATGTATCAGACATGAGCAGGGTTAGTGGATGTATCAGACGTGAGCAGGGTTAGAGGATGTATCAGACGTGAGCAGGGTTAGAGGATGTATCAGACGTGAGCAGGGTTAGAGGATGTATCAGATATGAGCAGGGTTAGAGGATGTATCAGATGTGAGCAGGGTTATAGGATGTATCAGATATGAGCAGGGTTAGATGATGTATCGGATGTGAGCAGGGTTAGAGGATGTATCAGACGTGAGCAGGGTTAGAGGATGTATCAGACATGAGCAGGGTTAGAGGATGTATCAGATGTGAGCAGGGTTAGAGGATGTATCAGATATGAGCAGGGTTAGAGGCTGTATCAGATATGAGCAGGGTTAGAGGCTGTATCAGATATGAGCAGGGTTAGAGGATGTATCAGACGTGAGCAGGGTTAGAGGATGTATCAGATGTGAGCAGGGTTAGAGGATGTATCAGATATGAGCAGGGTTAGAGGCTGTATCAGACATGAGCAGGGTTAGTGGATGTATCAGACGTGAGCAGGTTTAGAGGATGTATCAGACGTGAGCAGGGTTAGAGGATGTATCAGACGTGAGCAGGGTTAGAGGATGTATCAGACGTGAGCAGGGTTAGAGGATGTATCAGACGTGAGCAGGGTTAGAGGATGTATCAGACATGAGCAGGGTTAGTGGATGTATCAGACGTGAGCAGGGTTAGAGGATGTATCAGACGTGAGCAGGGTTAGAGGATGTATCAGACGTGAGCAGGGTTAGAGGATGTATCAGATATGAGCAGGGTTAGAGGATGTATCAGATGTGAGCAGGGTTATAGGATGTATCAGATATGAGCAGGGTTAGATGATGTATCGGATGTGAGCAGGGTTAGAGGATGTATCAGACGTGAGCAGGGTTAGAGGATGTATCAGACATGAGCAGGGTTAGAGGATGTATCAGATGTGAGCAGGGTTAGAGGATGTATCAGATATGAGCAGGGTTAGAGGCTGTATCAGATATGAGCAGGGTTAGAGGCTGTATCAGATATGAGCAGGGTTAGAGGATGTATCAGACGTGAGCAGGGTTAGAGGATGTATCAGATGTGAGCAGGGTTAGAGGATGTATCAGATATGAGCAGGGTTAGAGGCTGTATCAGATATGAGCAGGGTTAGAGGATGTATCAGACGTGAGCAGGGTTAGAGGATGTATCAGACGTGAGCAGGGTTAGTGGATGTATCAGACATGAGCAGGGTTAGAGGATGTATCAGACATACAGTCCTATGAAAAAGTTTGGGCACCCCTATTAATCTTAATCATTTTTAGTTCTAAATATTTTGGTGTTTGCAACAGCCATTTCAGTTTGATATATCTAATAACTGATGGACACAGTAATATTTCAGGATTGAAATGAGGTTTATTGTACTAACAGAAAATGCGCAATATGCATTAAACCAAAATTTGACCGGTGCAAAAGTATGGGCACCCTTATCATTTTATTGATTTGAATTCCCCTAACTACTTTTTACTGACTTACTGAAGCACAAAATTGGTTTTGTAACCTCAGTGAGCTTTGAACTTCATAGCCAGATGTATCCAATCATAAGAAAAGGTATTTAAGGTGGCCAATTGCAAGTTGTTCTACTATT
This sequence comes from Leptodactylus fuscus, assembly GCF_031893055.1. Lineage (NCBI taxonomy): Eukaryota > Metazoa > Chordata > Amphibia > Anura > Leptodactylidae > Leptodactylus > Leptodactylus fuscus. Next base: position 285,575,509 of record NC_134266.1, read on the forward strand.
TGAATCTCCTCTGAAGAGTGGCATCATGGGCTACTCAAAACAACTCTCAAATGATCTGAAAACAAAGATTGTTCAACATAGTTGTTCAGCGGAAGGATACAAAAAGCTGTCTCAGAGATTTAACCTGTCAGTTTCCACTGTGAGGAACATAGTAAGGAAATGGAAGACCACAGGGACAGTTCTTGTTAAGCCCAGAAGTGGCAGGCCAAGAAAAATATCAGAAAGGCAGAGAAGAAGAATGGTGAGAACAGTCAAGGAGAATCCACAGACACCTCCAAAGAGCTGCAGCATCATCTTGCTGCAGATGGTGTCACTGTGCATCGGTCAACTATACAGCGCACTTTGCACAAATAGAAGCTGTATGGGAGAGTGATGAGAAAGAAGCCGTTTCTGCACGTACGCCACAAATAGAGTTGCCTGAGGTATGAAAAAGCACATTTGGACAAGGCAGCTTCATTTTGGAAACAAAAATTGAGTTGTTTGGTTATAAAAAAAAGGCGTTATGCATGGCGTCCAAAAAGAAACAGCATTCCAAGAAAAACACATGCTACCCACTGTAAAATTTGGTGGAGGTTCCATCATGCTTTGGGGCTGTGTGGCCAATGCCGGCATCGGGAATCTTGTTAAAGTTGAGGGTCGCATGGATTCCACTCAGTATCAGCAGATTCTTGAGAATAATGTTCAAGAATCAGTGACGAAGTTGAAGTTACGCCGGGGATGGATATTTCAGCAAGCCAATGATCCAAAACACTGCTCCAAATCCTCAGGCATTCATGCAGAGGAACAATTACAATGTTCTGGAATGGCCATCCCAGTCCCCAGACCTGAATATCATTGAACATCTGTGGGATGATTTGAAGCGGGCTGTCCATGCTCGGCGACCATCTAACTTAACTGAACTTGAATTATTTGTCCAAAATACCTTTATCCAGGATCCAGGAACTGATTAAAAGCTACAGGAAGCGACTAGAGGCTGTTATCTTTGCAAAAGGAGGATCTACTAAATATTAATGTCACTTTTCTGTTGAGGTGCCCATACTTTTGCACCGGTCAAATTTTGGTTTAATGCATATTGCACATTTTCTGTAAGTACAATAAACCTCATTTCAATCCTGAAATATTACTGTGTCCATCAGTTATTAGATATATCAAACTGAAATGGCTGTTGCAAATACCAAAATATTTAGAACTAAAAATGATTAAGATTAATAGGGGTGCCCAAACTTTTTCATAGGACTGTAAGCAGGGTTAGAGGATGTATCAGACGTGAGCAGGGTTAGTGGATGTATCAGACGTGAGCAGGGTTAGAGGAGGTATCAGATGTGAGCAGGGTTAGAGGATGTATCAGACGTGAGCAGGGTTAGTGGATGTATCAGACGTGAGCAGGGTTAGAGGATGTATCAGACGTGAGCAGGGTTAGTGGATGTATCAGATGTGAGCAGGGTTAGAGGATGTATCAGACGTGAGCAGGGTTAGAGGATGTATCAGATATGAGCAGGGTTAGAGGATGTATCAGACGTGAGCAGGGTTAGTGGATGTATCAGATGTGAGCAGGGTTAGCGGATGTATCAGACGTGAGCAGGGTTAGAGGATGTATCAGATATGAGCAGGGTTAGAGGATGTATCAGATGTGAGCAGGGTTATAGGATGTATCATATATGAGCAGGGTTAGAGGATGTATCGGATGTGAGCAGGGTTAGAGGATGTATCAGACGTGAGCAGGGTTAGAGGATGTATCAGACATGAGCAGGGTTAGTGGATGTATCAGATATGAGCAGGGTTAGAGGCTGTATCAGATATGAGCAGGGTTAGAGGCTGTATCAGATATGAGCAGGGTTAGAGGCTGTATCAGATATGAGCAGGGTTAGAGGATGTATCAGACGTGAGCAGGGTTAGAGGATGTATCAGATGTGAGCAGGGTTAGAGGATGTATCAGACATAAGCAGGGTTAGAGGATGTATCAGATGTGAGCAGGGTTAGAGGCTGTATCAGACATGAGCAGGGTTAGAGGATGTATCAGACGTGAGCAGGGTTAGAGGATGTATCAGACGTGAGCAGGGTTAGTGGATGTATCAAACATGAGCAGGGTTAGTGGATGTATCAGATATGAGCAGGGTTAGAGGATGTATCAGACATGAGCAGGGTTAGAGAATGTATCAGACGTGAGCAGGGTTAGAGGATGTATCAGACGTGAGCAGGGTTAGAGGATGTATCAGACGTGAGCAGGGTTAGAGGATGTATCAGAGATGAGAAGGGTTAGAGGATGTATCAGACGTGAGCAGGGTTAGAGGATGTATCAGACGTGAGCAGGGTTAGTGGATGTATCAAACATGAGCAGGGTTTTTGGATGTATCAGATATGAGCAGGGTTAGAGGCTGTATCAGATATGAGCAGGGTTAGAGGCTGTATCAGATATGAGCAGGGTTAGAGGATGTATCAGACGTGAGCAGGGTTAGAGGATGTATCAGATGTGAGCAGGGTTAGAGGATGTATCAGACATAAGCAGGGTTAGGGGATGTATCAGATGTGAGCAGGGTTAGAGGCTGTATCAGATATGAGCAGGGTTAGAGGATGTATCAGACGTGAGCAGGGTTAGAGGATGTATCAGACGTGAGCAGGGTTAGTGGATGTATCAGATATGAGCAGGGTTAGGGGATGTATCAGATGTGAGCAGGGTTAGAGGATGTATCAGATATGAGCAGGGTTAGTGGATGTATCATATGTGAGCAGGGTTAGAGGATGTATCAGATATGAGCAGGGTTAGAGGATGTATCAGATGTGAGCAGGGTTTGAGGATATATCAGACGTGAGCAGGGTTAGAGGATGTATCAGACGTGAGCAGGGTTAGTGGATGTATCAGATGTGAGCAGGGTTAGTGGATGTATCAGATGTGAGCAGGGTTAGAGGATGTATCAGATGTGAGCAGGGTTAGAGGATGAATCAGATATGAGCAGGGTTAGAGGATGTATCAGACGTGAGCAGGGTTAGAGGATGTATCAGACATGAGCAGGGTTAGTGGATGTATCAGACGTGAGCAGGGTTAGAGGATGTATCAGACGTGAGCAGGGTTAGAGGATGTATCAGACGTGAGCAGGGTTAGAGGATGTATCAGATATGAGCAGGGTTAGAGGATGTATCAGATGTGAGCAGAGTTATAGGATGTATCAGATATGAGCAGGGTTAGATGATGTATCGGATGTGAGCAGGGTTAAAGGATGTATCAGACGTGAGCAGGGTTAGAGGATGTATCAGACATGAGCAGGGTTAGAGGATGTATCAGATGTGAGCAGGGTTAGAGGATGTATCAGATATGAGCAGGGTTAGAGGCTGTATCAGATATGAGCAGGGTTAGAGGCTGTATCAGATATGAGCAGGGTTAGAGGATGTATCAGATGTGAGCAGGGTTAGAGGATGTATCAGATATGAGCAGGGTTAGAGGCTGTATCAGATGTGAGCAGGGTTAGAGGATGTATCAGACGTGAGCAGGGTTAGAGGATGTATCAGATATGAGCAGGGTTAGAGGATGTATCAGACGTGAGCAGGGTTAGAGGATGTATCAGACGTGAGCAGGGTTAGAGGATGTATCAGACGTGAGCAGGGTTAGAGGATGTATCAGACATGAGCAGGGTTAGTGGATGTATCAGACGTGAGCAGGGTTAGAGGATGTATCAGACGTGAGCAGGGTTAGAGGATGTATCAGATATGAGCAGGGTTAGAGGATGTATCAGATGTGAGCAGGGTTATAGGATGTATCAGATATGAGCAGGGTTAGATGATGTATCGGATGTGAGCAGGGTTAGAGGATGTATCAGACGTGAGCAGGGTTAGAGGATGTATCAGACATGAGCAGGGTTAGAGGATGTATCAGATGTGAGCAGGGTTAGAGGATGTATCAGATATGAGCAGGGTTAGAGGCTGTATCAGATATGAGCAGGGTTAGAGGCTGTATCAGATGTGAGCAGGGTTAGAGGATGTATCAGACGTGAGCAGGGTTAGAGGATGTATCAGATATGAGCAGGGTTAGAGGATGTATCAGACGTGAGCAGGGTTAGAGGATGTATCAGACGTGAGCAGGGTTAGAGGATGTATCAGACGTGAGCAGGGTTAGAGGATGTATCAGACATGAGCAGGGTTAGTGGATGTATCAGACGTGAGCAGGGTTAGAGGATGTATCAGACGTGAGCAGGGTTAGAGGATGTATCAGACGTGAGCAGGGTTAGAGGATGTATCAGATATGAGCAGGGTTAGAGGATGTATCAGATGTGAGCAGGGTTATAGGATGTATCAGATATGAGCAGGGTTAGATGATGTATCGGATGTGAGCAGGGTTAGAGGATGTATCAGACGTGAGCAGGGTTAGAGGATGTATCAGACATGAGCAGGGTTAGAGGATGTATCAGATGTGAGCAGGGTTAGAGGATGTATCAGATATGAGCAGGGTTAGAGGCTGTATCAGATATGAGCAGGGTTAGAGGCTGTATCAGATATGAGCAGGGTTAGAGGATGTATCAGACGTGAGCAGGGTTAGAGGATGTATCAGATGTGAGCAGGGTTAGAGGATGTATCAGATATGAGCAGGGTTAGAGGCTGTATCAGATATGAGCAGGGTTAGAGGAGGTATCAGACGTGAGCAGGGTTAGAGGATGTATCAGACGTGAGCAGGGTTAGTGGATGTATCAGACATGAGCAGGGTTAGAGGATGTATCAGACATACAGTCCTATGAAAAAGTTTGGGCACCCCTATTAATCTTAATCATTTTTAGTTCTAAATATTTTGGTGTTTGCAACAGCCATTTCAGTTTGATATATCTAATAACTGATGGACACAGTAATATTTCAGGATTGAAATGAGGTTTATTGTACTAACAGAAAATGCGCAATATGCATTAAACCAAAATTTGACCGGTGCAAAAGTATGGGCACCCTTATCATTTTATTGATTTGAATTCCCCTAACTACTTTTTACTGACTTACTGAAGCACAAAATTGGTTTTGTAACCTCAGTGAGCTTTGAACTTCATAGCCAGATGTATCCAATCATAAGAAAAGGTATTTAAGGTGGCCAATTGCAAGTTGTTCTACTATTTGAATCTCCTCTGAAGAGTGGCATCATGGGCTACTCAAAACAACTCTCAAATGATCTGAAAACAAAGATTGTTCAACATAGTTGTTCAGCGGAAGGATACAAAAAGCTGTCTCAGAGATTTAACCTGTCAGTTTCCACTGTGAGGAACATAGTAAGGAAATGGAAGACCACAGGGACAGTTCTTGTTAAGCCCAGAAGTGGCAGGCCAAGAAAAATATCAGAAAGGCAGAGAAGAAGAATGGTGAGAACAGTCAAGGACAATCCACAGACACCTCCAAAGAGCTGCAGCATCATCTTGCTGCAGATGGTGTCACTGTGCATCGGTCAACTATACAGCGCACTTTGCACAAATAGAAGCTGTATGGGAGAGTGATGAGAAAGAAGCCGTTTCTGCACGTACGCCACAAATAGAGTTGCCTGAGGTATGAAAAAGCACATTTGGACAAGGCAGCTTCATTTTGGAAACAAAAATTGAGTTGTTTGGTTATAAAAAAAAGTCATTATGCATGGCGTCCAAAAAGAAACAGCATTCCAAGAAAAACACATGCTACCCACTGTAAAATTTGGTGGAGGTTCCATCATGCTTTGGGGCTGTGTGGCCAATGCCGGCATCGGGAATCTTGTTAAAGTTGAGGGTCGCATGGATTCCACTCAGTATCAGCAGATTCTTGAGAATAATGTTCAAGAATCAGTGACGAAGTTGAAGTTACGCCGGGGATGGATATTTCAGCAAGACAATGATCCAAAACACCGCTCCAAATCCTCAGGCATTCATGCAGAGGAACAAGTACAATGTTCTGGAATGGCCATCCCAGTCCCCAGACCTGAATATCATTGAACATCTGTGGGATGATTTGAAGCGGGCTGTCCATGCTCGGCGACCATCTAACTTAACTGAACTTGAATTGTTTGTCCAAAATACCTTTATCCAGGATCCAGGAACTGATTAAAAGCTACAGGAAGCGACTAGAGGCTGTTATCTTTGCAAAAGGAGGATCTACTAAATATTAATGTCACTTTTCTGTTGAGGTGCCCATACTTTTGCACCGGTCAAATTTTGGTTTAATGCATATTGCACATTTTCTGTAAGTACAATAAATCTCATTTCAATCCTGAAATATTACTGTGTCCATCAGTTATTAGATATATCAAACTGAAATGGCTGTTGCAAATACCAAAATATTTAGAACTAAAAATGATTAAGATTAATAGGGGTGCCCAAACTTTTTCATAGGACTGTAAGCAGGGTTAGAGGATGTATCAGACGTGAGCAGGGTTAGTGGATGTATCAGACGTGAGCAGGGTTAGAGGATGTATCAGACGTGAGCAGGGTTAGTGGATGTATCAGACGTGAGCAGGGTTAGTGGATGTATCAGATGTGAGCAGGGTTAGAGGATGTATCAGATGTGAGCAGGGTTAGAGGATGTATCAGATATGAGCAGGGTTAGAGGATGTATCAGACGTGAGCAGGGTTAGTGGATGTATCAGATGTGAGCAGGGTTAGAGGATGTATCAGACGTGAGCAGGGTTAGTGGATGTATCAGATGTGAGCAGGGTTAGAGGATGTATCAGACGTGAGCAGGGTTAGAGGATGTATCAGATATGAGCAGGGTTAGAGGATGTATCAGATGTGAGCAGGGTTATAGGATGTATCATATATGAGCAGGGTTAGAGGATGTATCAGATGTGAGCAGGGTTATAGGATGTATCATATATGAGCAGGGTTAGAGGATGTATCGGATGTGAGCAGGGTTAGAGGATGTATCAGACGTGAGCAGGGTTAGAGGATGTATCAGACATGAGCAGGGTTAGAGGATGTATCAGACGTGAGCAGGGTTAGAGGATGTATCAGACGTGAGCAGGGTTAGAGGATGTATCAGACATGAGCAGGGTTAGAGGATGTATCAGACGTGAGCAGGGTTAGAGGATGTATCAGACGTGAGCAGGGTTAGTGGATGTATCAAACATGAGCAGGGTTAGTGGATGTATCAGATATGAGCAGGGTTAGAGGCTGTATCAGATATGAGCAGGGTTAGAGGCTGTATCAGATATGAGCAGGGTTAGAGGATGTATCAGACGTGAGCAGGGTTAGAGGATGTATCAGATGTGAGCAGGGTTAGAGGATGTATCAGACATAAGCAGGGTTAGAGGATGTATCAGATGTGAGCAGGGTTAGAGGCTGTATCAGATATGAGCAGGGTTAGAGGATGTATCAGACGTGAGCAGGGTTAGAGGATGTATCAGACGTGAGCAGGGTTAGTGGATGTATCAAACATGAGCAGGGTTAGTGGATGTATCAGATATGAGCAGGGTTAGAGGATGTATCAGACATGAGCAGGGTTAGAGGATGTATCAGACGTGAGCAGGGTTAGAGGATGTATCAGACGTGAGCAGGGTTAGAGGATGTATCAGACGTGAGCAGGGTTAGAGGATGTATCAGAGATGAGAAGGGTTAGAGGATGTATCAGACGTGAGCAGGGTTAGAGGATGTATCAGACGTGAGCAGGGTTAGTGGATGTATCAAACATGAGCAGGGTTAGTGGATGTATCAGATATGAGCAGGGTTAGAGGCTGTATCAGATATGAGCAGGGTTAGAGGCTGTATCAGATATGAGCAGGGTTAGAGGATGTATCAGACGTGAGCAGGGTTAGAGGATGTATCAGATGTGAGCAGGGTTAGAGGATGTATCAGACATAAGCAGGGTTAGAGGATGTATCAGATGTGAGCAGGGTTAGAGGCTGTATCAGATATGAGCAGGGTTAGAGGATGTATCAGACGTGAGCAGGGTTAGAGGATGTATCAGACGTGAGCAGGGTTAGTGGATGTATCAGATATGAGCAGGGTTAGGGGATGTATCAGATGTGAGCAGGGTTAGAGGCTGTATCAGATATGAGCAGGGTTAGAGGCTGTATCAGATATGAGCAGGGTTAGAGGATGTATCAGACGTGAGCAGGGTTAGTGGATGTATCAGACATGAGCAGGGTTAGTGGATGTATAAGACATGAGCAGGGTTAGAGGATGTATCAGACGTGAGCAGGGTTAGAGGATGTATCAGACGTGAGCAGGGTTAGAGGATGTATCAGATGTGAGCAGGGTTAGAGGATGTATCAGACGTGAGCAGGGTTAGAGGATTTATCAGACGTGAGCAGGGTTAGAGGATGTATCAGAGATGAGAAGGGTTAGAGGATGTATCAGACGTGAGCAGGGTTAGAGGATGTATCAGACGTGAGCAGGGTTAGTGGATGTATCAGATGTGAGCAGGGTTAGAGGATGTATCAGACGTGAGCAGGGTTAGAGGATGTATCAGATATGAGCAGGGTTAGAGGATGTATCAGACGTGAGCAGGGTTAGAGGATGTATCAGATGTGAGCAGGGTTAGAGGATGTATCAGACGTGAGCAGGGTTAGAGGATGTATCAGACATAAGCAGGGTTAGTGGATGTATCAGACGTGAGCAGGGTTAGTGGATGTATCAGATGTGAGCAGGGTTAGAGGATGTATCAGACGTGAGCAGGGTTAGAGGATGTATCAGATATGAGCAGGGTTAGAGGATGTATCAGATGTGAGCAGGGTTATAGGATGTATCAGATATGAGCAGGGTTAGAGGATGTATCGGATGTGAGCAAGGTTAGAGGAAGTATCAGACGTGAGCAGGGTTAGAGGATGTATCAGACATGAGCAGGGTTAGTGGATGTATCAGATGTGAGCAGAGTTAGAGGATGTATCAGATATGAGCAGGGTTAGAGGCTGTATCAGATATGAGCAGGGTTAGAGGCTGTATCAGATATGAGCAGGGTTAGAGGATGTATCAGACGTGAGCAGGGTTAGAGGATGTATCAGATGTGAGCAGGGTTAGAGGATGTATCATATATGAGCAGGGTTAGAGGATGTATCAGACGTGAGCAGGGTTAGAGGATGTATCAGACGTGAGCAGGGTTAGTGGATGTATCAGACATGAGCAGGGTTAGTGGATGTATCAGATGTGAGTAGGGTTAGAGGATGTATCAGATATGAGCAGGGTTAGAGGATGTATCAGATATGAGCAGGGTTAGAGGATGTATCAGATATGAGCAGGGTTAGAGGATGTATCAGATATGAATAGGGTTAGAGGATGTATCAGACGTGAGCAGGGTTAGAGGATGTATCAGACGTGAGCAGGGTTAGAGGATGTATCAGACGTGAGCAGGGTTAGTGGATGTATCAGATATGAGCAGGGTTAGGGGATGTATCAGATGTGAGCAGGGTTAGAGGATGTATCAGATATGAGCAGGGTTAGTGGATGTATCAGATGTGAGCAGGGTTAGAGCATGTATCAGATATGAGCAGGGTTAGAGGCTCTATCAGATATGAGCAGGGTTAGAGGCTGTATCAGATATGAGCAGGGTTAGAGGATGTATCAGACGTGAGCAGGGTTAGTGGATGTATCAGATATGAGCAGGGTTAGAGGCTGTATCAGATATGAGCAGGGTTAGAGGCTGTATCAGATATGAGCAGGCTTAGAGGATGTATCAGACGTGAGCAGGGTTAGAGGATGTATCAGATATGAGCAGGGTTAGAGGCTGTATCAGATATGAGCAGGGTTAGAGGATGTATCAGATATGAGCAGAGTTAGAGGATGTATCAGATGTGAGCAGGGTTAGAGGATGTATCAGATATGAGCAGGGTTAGAGGCTGTATCAGATATGAGCAGGGTTAGAGGCTGTATCAGATATGAGCAGGGTTAGAGGATGTATCAGACGTGAGCAGGGTTAGTGGATGTATCAGACGTGAGCAGGGTTAGGGGATGTATCAGACGTGAGCAGGGTTAGGGGATGTATCAGATCTGAGCAGGGTTAGAGGATGTATCAGATATGAGCAGGGTTAGAGGATGTATCAGACGTGAGCAGGGTTAGAGGATGTATCAGATATGAGCAGGGTTAGAGGATGTATCAGACGTGAGCAGGGTTAGAGGATGTATCAGACGTGAGCAGGGTTAGAGGATGTATCAGACATCAGCAGGGTTAGTGGATGTATCAGACGTGAGCAGGGTTAGTGGATGTATCAGATATGAGCAGGGTTAGATGATGTATCAGACGTGAGCAGGGTTAGAGGATGTATCAGATATGAGCAGAGTTAGAGGATGTATCAGACGTGAGCAGGGTTAGAGGATTTATCAGACGTTAGCAGGGTTAGTGGATGTATCAGATATGAGCAGGGTTAGGGGATGTATCAGATGTGAGCAGGGTTAGAGGATGTATCAGATATGAGCAGGGTTAGGGGATGTATCAGATATGAGCAGGGTTAGAGGATGTATCAGATGTGAGCAGGGTTAGAGGATGTATCAGATATGAGCAGGGTTAGAAGGATGTATCAGATGTGAGCAGGGTTAGAGGATGTATCAGACGTGAGCTGGGTTAGAGGATGTATCAGACGTGAGCAGGGTTAGAGAATGTATCAGATATGAGCAGGGTTAGAGGATGTATCAGACGTGAGCAGGGTTAGAGAATGTTTCAGATATGAGCAGGGTTAGGGGATGTATCAGATGTGAGTAGGATTGGCTCAAAAACTGCAACAAAATTTGCAACAAAAGAACCCAGCTTTCCTGTAATGTGCGTCCTCAATGTGATTCTGATCCCATGTGTGAACACACCCAGCTGAGCCAGACAGGTAGAGGAGCAGATATGGATGATGTGCAGGTCAATGACGTCTTCTGATGGAAAGCCATAGAGAGTGATAAGATACCGCCCAGGGTTACAATGCCTGTTATCGGCTCCTATTCACATGTCAGGATATTGCAGACACATAGAGTGAGGACAGAGCGGAGGACGGACAGGCCGGTATTGTCTCCCATTACTGATACCTGACTACACTCCAAGTCATTGCTGCCACAACAATCAGAAGGAAGCGTCTGATAAGATTCCTGCTCATATCTTGTTATACCTGTAGGCACATGGAGAGATTAGTGCGAGACAGCCCTGGTAGACCGCCCTGCGAGACAGCTCTGTGAGACAGCCCTGGTAGACAGCCCTGCAAGACAACCCTGTGAGACAGCCCTTTGAGACAGCCCTGGTAGACAGCCCTGTGAGACAGCTCTGTGAGACAGCCCTGCAAGACAACCCTGTGAGACAGCCCTTTGAGACAGCCCTGGTAGACAGCCCTGCGAGACAGCTCTGTGAGACAGCCCTGGTAGACAGCCCTGCAAGACAACCATGTGAGACAGCCCTTTGAGACAGCCCTGGTAGACAGCCCTGCGAGACAGCTCTGTGAGCCAGCCCTGATAGACAGCCCTGCGAGACAGCCCTGCAAGACAACCCTGTGAGACAGCCCTTTGAGACAGCCCTGGTAGACAGCCCTGCGAGACAGCTCTGTGAGACAGCCCTGCAAGACAGCCCTGCAAGACAACCCTGTGAGACTGCCCTGAGAGAAAGCCCTGCTTGGTATCCCTATGAGACAGCTCTGCTAGAAATCCCTGCTAGAGAGCCCCACAAGACAGCCCTGAGAGACAGCCATGATAGACAACCTTCCTAGATAAACCTGAGAGACAGCCCTGCTAGAAAACCTTGCTAGACAGCCCTGAGAGAAAGCCCTGCCAGACAGCCCTGATAGACAACCTTATGAGACAGCCCTACTAGACAGCCCTGCGAGACAGCCCTGCTAGATAGCACTTCTAGACAGCCCTGATGATGACTTTAGACATGGGAGATGCTTTAAATATCAGAATCTAAAATCAGTTTTAATGGCTATAAAATTGTGAGAACAATTAATAATAAATAAACGATAGCCCTGTCTATGAGGAGACCTCCAGCAGTCACATCTCCCTGGAGACCTTGTGCCGGCCATACACTTGTCTGACTCCCCCATCTACATGCACACTGGGCTTGTGTAACCTGTGCAGGTGTAGATAATGGAAAGGGGAGAGTCCACTGCCAGGAGTGACTGTCTGATCTCATCCAGACCAAACTGTCCAATTCTTATATTTTCCAACCTCTGAAGAAGGTCAGGAGGCCTCCATATGTGTTAGATGGTTGGCCAGTCCTCCTCATATAGGAACCATAGTCATGTAACTAAGACTGGGGGGGAGGGTCCAGTACTGTATCTCAGACTACCCTTATGTTGTCTTTGATGGATCAGAACAAAAGACATTATCACTGTCTATCTATAGGTGGGCGTCCATGCTTTGGTGTTTCCATCTTCTTCTTAGGTCATATCTTCCTGGAGTTCTTTTCCTGACCAATAATTTTACCATATAACTTTTTAAGTCCGTTGCGAATCTGCTTAGTTTTTATCCCATAAATTAAGGGGTTAATCACAGGGGGTAGCAGGAGATAGACGTTCCCAAACAGGAGGTGAAGGTTTGGAGTGGAGTTGGTTTTGAACCTGTGTACGACGGAGAGACCAATCAAAGGGATATAGTAGACAAGGACGGCGCATATGTGGGCGGCGCAAGTGCCGAAGGCCTTGGAGCTGGCGTCTTCCACCACGCCGAGCACCGCCTTAATGATCAGCATGTAAGAAATAGAGATGAAGAGCGAGTCTACGCCCATCACCGAGAGGATAACGAAGAGTCCATAGATGATGTTGACCCTGATGTCTCCACACGCCAGGTTCATCACCTCTTGGTGCAGGCAGTAGGAATGTGTCAGGACATTATGTTTCCACTGTGGAAGTCTCTTGATGATGAGGGGGATGGGGATCATAACAAGAGCTCCTCTCCCCAAAATCAGCGCAGACATCTTACAAATTTTCTCAGTGGTCAGAATAGAGGAGTATCGTAGAGGGTGGCAGATGGCCACATAGCGATCTACAGCCATGGCCACCAGGATTCCAGACTCCAGAGCAGACAAGAAATGGATGAAGAACATCTGCGTAAGACAGGCATCGAAAGCAATCTCCCGCTCGTCACTCCAGAAGATCCCCAGCATTCTCGGCATAGTAGTGGTGGCTAGCAACAGGTCTATCAAGGACAACATGAAGAGGAAGATGTACATGGGCTCATGGAGCTCCTGCTCCACCTTGATGATGTAGAGAATCGAGGCGTTGCCCATAACTGCAATGACATACATGGAGAGGAGAGGAAAACCCAACCAGAAATGGAAGTCCTCCAGGTTTGGGATTCCGCTAAGGATGAAAGCACTGGTGTTACTGCAGTTGTAGAGGTTTATGTTTGACATGACAGGTGAGCGGTCACTGAAGATGCATCGTCTGCAAAGAGAAAGTCCAAGACCATTTCTTATAGAAGATCAGTCTAATGTACAGGAAAGGTCAAAAGCCTGCAACACCGTATAGAGAGAACAACACTGATGGCATTCACTGGTGGACATGGTGAGGATGAAGGTCTACAACTAGGTCCATATACAAGAAGATGTATAACTTACATCAGCTGAATACAGGTAGTCCTCGGGTTACGACGGTCTCAGGTTACAACGTTTTGTGGTTACGACTAGAGATGAGCGAGTAGGTCCTTGCTAGTTGGGAGAGCTGGTAGCTTGCATTTTTGTGGGAGCTTACTTTTTCTCATAGGAATGCATTGGCCAGCGTTGATTGGCCAGTGTACAGCATTCAGCCAATCAACGCTGGCCAGGAGGTGGAGTCTACTATCAGATCACAATGGAGACTGCTGTGGCCTGATCTTAGACTCCGCCTCCTCACAGACGAGCCTCCGGCAGAACCAGCGTTACTTGACCGAATGCTGTACACTGGCCAATCAACGCTGGTCAATGCATTCCTATGGGAAAAAGTAAGCTCCCTCCAGCAAGCTGCCAGCACTTCTGACTAGCAAGGACGAGCCTGCGGCTAATCAATGCTGGTTCTGCAGCAGGCTCGTCCTTGCTAGTCGGGAGAGCTGGCAGCTTGCTGTTATGAGGCAGCTTACCTTTTCTCATAGGAATGCATTGGCCAGCGTTGATTGGCCAGTGTACAGCATTTGGCCAATCAACGCTGGTTCTGCCAGAGGCTCGTCTGTTTGGAGGCGGAGTCTAATATCGGCCCACAATGGAGACTACTGTGGTCCGATATTAGACTCCGCCTCCTCACAGACGAACCTGCAGCAGAACCAGTGTTGATTGGCCGAATACTGTACACTGGCCAATCAATGCTGGCCAATGCATTCCTATGAGAAAAAGTAAGCTCCCTCGTATCAGCAAACTGCCAGCTCTCCCTGTACAGTATGTGATATAGTGTGCAGCGGGAGGAAGCGAGGAAGTCTGTACTGTACTGTATATGGTACAGTCTACCTCGGTTCCAAGCTGCTGCACACCAAATCACGTTGATCCATTCCTACGCGTCGTTGTATGGTACAGTTACGTATGTTTCCAACTTGCGTTGAAATTCGGTTTACAACGCCGCATAAGAACGGATAAAAGTCGTAAGTCGAGGACTACCTGTATAGTAATATGGACCATGCCGGTATAACCTGGGTATATACTGTATATAATTATATATGTACAGCCGGTATAACCTGGGTATATACTGTATATAATTATATATGTACAGCCGGTATAACCTGGGTATGTACTGTATATAATTATATATGTACAGCCGATATAACCTGGGTATGTACTGTATATAATTATGTATGTACAGCTGGTATAACCTGGGTATATACTGTATATAATTATATATGTACAGCTGGTATAACCTGGGTATATACTGTATATAATTATATATGTACAGCCGGTATAACCTGGGTATATACTGTATATAATTCTATATGTACAGCCGGTATAACCTGGGTATCTCCTGTATATAATTATATATGTACAGCCGGTATAACCTGGGTATATACTGTATATAATTATATATGTACAGCCGGTATAACCTGGGTATATACTGTATATAATTATATATGTACAGCCGGTATAACTTGGGTATATACTGTATATAATTATATATGTACAGCCTGTATAACCTGGGTATATACTGTATATAATTATATATGTACAGCCGGTATAACCTGGGTATATACTGTATATAATTATATATGTACAGCCTGTATAACCTGGGTATATACTGTATATAATTATATATGTACAGCCTGTATAACCTGGGTATATACTGTATATAATTATATATGTACAGCTGGTATAACCTGGGTATATACTGTATATAATTATATATGTACAGCCGGTATAACCTGGGTATATACTGTATATAATTATATATGTACAGCCGGTATAACCTGGGTATATACTGTATATAATTATATATGTACAGCCAGTATAACCTGGGTATATACTGTATATAATTCTATATGTACAGCCGGTATAACCTGGGTATCTCCTGTATATAATTATATATGTACAGCCGGTATAACCTGGGTATATACTGTATATAATTATATATGTACAGCCGGTATAATCTGGGTATATACTGTATATAATTATGTATGTACAGCTGGTATAACCTGGGTATATACTGTATATAATTATATATGTACAGCCGGTATAATCTGGGTATATACTGTATATAATTATGTATGTACAGCTGGTATAACCTGGGTATATACTGTATATAATTATATATGTACAGCTGGTATAACCTGGGTATATACTGTATATAATTATATATGTACAGCCGGTATAACCTGGGTATGTACTGTATATAATTATATATGTACAGCTTTTATAACCTGGGTATATACTGTATATAATTATATATGTACAGCCGGTATAACCTGGGTATATACTGTATATAATTATATATGTACAGCCGGTATAACCTGGGTATATACTGTATATAATTATATATGTACAGCTGGTATAACCTGGGTATATACTGTATATAATTATATATGTACAGCTGGAATAACCTGGGTATATACTGTATATAATTATATATGTACAGCCGGTATAACCTGGGTATATACTGTATATAATTATATATGTACAGCCGGTATAACCTGGGTATATACTGTATATAATTATATATGTACAGTCGGTATGACCTGGGTATCTCCTGTATATAATATATATGTACAGCCGGTATAACCTGGTTATATACTGTGTATAATATATATGTACAGCCGGTATAACCTGGGTATATACTGTATATAATTATATATGTACAGCCGGTATAACCTGGGTATATACTGTATATAATTATATATGTACAGCTGGTATAACCTGGGTATATACTGTATATAATTATATATGTACAGCTGGTATAACCTGGGTATATACTGTATATAATTATATATGTACAGCCGGTATAACCTGGGTATATACTGTATATAATTATATATGTACAGCCGGTATAACCTGGGTATATACTGTATATAATTATATTTACAGCTGGTATAACCTAGGTATATACTGTATATAATTATATATGTACAGCCGGTATAACCTGGGTATATACTGTATATAATTATATTTACAGCTGGTATAACCTAGGTATATACTGTATATAATTAAATATATGTGCAGCTGGTATAACCTGGGTATATACTGTATATAATTATATATGTACAGCTGGTATAACCTGGGCATATACTGTATATAATTATATATGTACAGCTGGTATAACCTGGGCATATACTGTATATAATTATATATGTACAGCCGGTATAACCTGGGTATATACTGTATATAATTATATATGTACAGCCGGTATAACCTGGGTATATCCTACTAATATTATAAGTGTGAAAGTTTGTGTGTTTGGATGTTTGGATGTTTGTGAGTTTGGATGTTTGTTCCTCAATCACGCTAAAACGCCTGGACGGATTTGCGTGCAATTTTCCACAAACATAGTTTTCCCTTAGGATTGAGTCACAGGCTACTTTTGGTGCCACTAAACAACATGGCTTCCTAGCACGAGACTCACAAAAGCAGGACTCCTAGCCCCAGCTATAGACTCACACACACTGCCTGGCATTTCCTGCCTCAACCTGCCTGCACACTCCTTACTGTCACCTCAGGAGTCGCCCTCACTCTACTCACTCACATTTTACATATAGATCACATTGTCTGTATCACGACATACACAATACAACACATCACATTGTCTGACACAATACAACACATCACATTGTCTGTATCACGACATACACAATACAACACATCACATTGTCTGTATCACGACATACACAATACAACACATCACATTGTCTGTATTACTACATACACTATACAACACATCACATTGTCTGTATCACGACATACACAATACAACAGATTTGCTAGCCCACCAAACTTTTTAAAGTACTTTTACAGTTTCACACGTCTGTGTCCGCCCAATTCTCAAATCACCGCAGACGAAGTCGCGGGTAAAAGCTAGTACTGTATATAATTACATATGTACAGCCGGTATAACCTGGGTATATACTGTATATAATTATATATGTACAGCCGGTATAACCTGGGTATATACTGTATATAATTATATATGTACAGCTGGTATAACATGGGTATATACTGTATATAATTATATATGTACAGCCGGTATAACCTGGGTATATACTGTATATAATTATATATGTACAGCCGGTATAACCTGGGTATATACTGTATATAATTATATATGTACAGCCGGTATAACCTGGGTATATACTGTATATAATTATATATGTACAGCTGGTATAACCTGGGTATATACTGTATATAATTATATATGTACAGCTGGTATAACCTGGGTATATACTGTATATAATTATATATGTACAGCCGGTATAACCTGGGTATCTCCTGTATATAATATATATGTACAGCCGGTATAACCTGGGTATATACTGTGTATAATATATATGTACAGCCGGTATAACCTGGGTATATACTGTATATAATTATATATGTACAGCCGGTATAACTTGGGTATATACTGTATATAATTATATATGTACAGCCGGTATAACCTGGGTATATACTGTATATAATTATATATGTACAGCCGGTATAACCTGGGTATATACTGTATATAATTATATATGTACAGCCGGTATAACCTGGGTATATACTGTATATAATTATATATGTACAGCCGGTATAACCTGGGTATATACTGTATATAATTATATATGTACAGCCGGTATAACCTGGGTATATACTGTATATAATTATATATGTACAGCTGGTATAACCTGGGTATATACTGTATATAATTATATATGTACAGCCGGTATAACCTGGGTATATACTCTATATAATATATATGTACAGCCGGTATAACCTGGGTATATACTGTATATAATTATATATGTACAGCTGGTATAACCTGGGTATATACTGTATATAATTATATATGTACAGCCGGTATAACCTGGGTATATACTGTATATAATTATATATGTACAGCCAGTATAACCTGGGAATATACTGTATATAATTATATATGTACAGCCGGTATAACCTTGGAATATACTGTATATAATTATATATGTACAGCCGGTATAACCTGGGTATATACTCTATATAATATATATGTACAGCCGGTATAACCTGGGTATATACTGTATATAATTATATATGTACAGCCGGTATAACCTGGGTATATACTGTATATAATTATATATGTACAGCCGGTATAACCTTGGAATATACTGTATATAATTATATATGTACAGCCGGTATAACCTGGGTATATACTGTATATAATTATATATGTACAGACGGTATAACCTGGGTATATACTGTATATAATTATATATGTACAGCCAGTATAACCTTGGAATATACTGTATATAATTATATATGTACAGCCGGTATAACCTGGGAATATACTGTATATAATTATATATGTACAGCCGGTATAACCTGGGAATATACTGTATATAATTATATATGTACAGCCGGTATAACCTGGGTATATACTGTATATAATTATATATGTACAGCCGGTATAACCTGGGTATATACTCTATATAATATATATGTACAGCCGGTATAACCTGGTTATATACTGTATATAATTATATATGTACAGCTGGTACAACCTGGGTATATACTGTATATAATTATATATGTACAGCCGGTATAACCTGGGTATATACTGTATATAATATATATGTACAACTGCGGCTATAGGTCTCTTTTATATTTGCTACGTACCGGTATTATAGTTGCGTCTCCTTTACATTTCGCTGTTTTCCACTTGTGTTTACAGGTGTTTTTCGGCCATATTTGGTGTGTGTTTGGTAAATTTGGGGAGCGTCTTCTTTGCTGCATCCAACAATTCTCCGAAGGGTCTGAAGGGTCCTCAGAAGATGCTCGGGTTTAGTCTTCGCAGTGACGGACACAATGAGAGGAGCTGGAGGAGAGGCTGGAGACGTCTGTAAGGAAAACAATAGAGCGGTAGGTGCGGAGCTGATGATTACACAAGGTGATAAAGAAAGAGGAAGCGGCTGAATATTATCTGATGAGAGCCGACATTACAGCCCATTACTATGAGGAAACACATCGTGTGCCAGCTGAGAGCCAGCCAAGAACCCAAGTAACCCACACACAGCACTGGCAGCCATAGAGATTACCAACATCTCCACCCAAACTGCACCGCACTGAACAATCAGCCCCGTCATGATAATGTCCCAACTCTGGGACCCACAACTATCAGCCGAAGAGGAGGCAACAAGTGTTCAATTCACATCTAGTGTCTCCAGATTCCTCTGGCCCTCCATACTTCTCTGTCCCCTTCAGACTCCCCTGTCACCTCCAGTCCTCTCCTGCCTCCTCCATACTTCTCTGTCTCTTTCAGGCCCCTTTGTCCCCTCCACTCTTCTCTTATGTCCTCTCCATACTCCTTTATCTCTTACAAAACCTTTTGTCTCCTTTGCTCTTGTGTCCAAATTCAGACTCCTCTGTCGACCTCCTGACACATCTGTCCCCTCTAGACTCCTCTGTCACTCCCACATTCCTTCCCCGTCCAGACTCATCTGTCCCTTTCTAGACTTCTGTCCCTTTCCAGACCCCTCTATCTCTTCTGTATCTTCTAGACTCCTCTGTCCCTTTCTAGACTGCTCTATCTCCTCTGTCCCTTTCTAGACTTCTGTCCCTTTCCAGACCCCTCTATCTCTTCTGTATCTTCTAGATTCCTCTGTCCCTTTCTAGACTGCTCTATCTCCTCTGTCCCTTTCTAGACTTCTGTCCCTTTCCAGACCCCTCTATCTCTTCTGTATCTTCTAGACTCCTCTGTCCCTTTCTAGACTGCTCTATCTCCTCTGTCCCTTTCTAGACTTCTCTGTCCTTTTCCAGACCCCTCTATCTCTTCTGTATCTTCTAGACTCTTCTGCCCCCTGCAGACTTCACCGAACCTTCTCTACTCCTGTGTCCCCTAGACATCTTCCCCTGACTGAACACAACACTGAACCAGCCGAGGTGTTCACAAGACCTTGAGATATGACCTTCAAACTCATACTAAATATCTGGGGATTTGGTCACATGTGGTTGCCGCATTCACTGGCCCAACCCTGAGACTGTTTCCATATTCAGGTGTTCTGGTTCAGTTTTTGAAGCCAGATGAGACAGGACTTCTGTTTTCTTCATTTCACTTCTTGTTTTGGCCCCACAAACCGTGCAGGACATGTCTGAGATATCTGAGCAGCTTCTTCGTGTAGGGCGTTCACACTCCTAGAATAAACCAGTTTGCTGTCTCCATCTGTGCGATGGTTGTCAGACCTGGTCGCTCTCACATGGGCGAGTTAAGGGCCAGATACTATAAGATTGTCCCGAGGAGCTGCAGATATGACTTGTCTTGGGTTATTCCATGCTCGGTTGGAGTTTCCTTTGCCAGTGAAAATCTCCAAAAAACCCCTTCAGTTCACTTACAATGCGAGTGAGTCACGTGACCCGATACTTGAGCCGGAGGACGCCGCTCACATGACTCTGCAGAAAAAATTCCACTCATTTATTAAGTCTGTTTAGAGTTTGGCTTCCTCCAGGTTTGGGATGGAGCCAAGAGGTCACCACCGAGGACAAAGTCACTGAAGACAAACAGCAGAGGCACATCAGATGTTCCCATCGTCCCGTCATCATTGCTATCACTTACATTAGGGATTTTGTCATAAAGCTGGGAGAGAGCAAGAGCCCCTACACCCTACAAACCCGAAACAGTCACCTCTATCTGTCATGGTGGCCACATCTGAGCACAGTTCTCCATTGTCATCTACTGTTATGGTTTAACCCCTTGTACACAGTGAAGATCTGTTGGTGCCCACAATGGAGTCCTCTCTGATGGTGGGCATTGACTCTTTTTTACAGCCCTTGTTTCCGCTCCTCTCTTCCATCCAGTGATCCCCTCCCCCCCTCCCCGTTTGCTTTACCACACAGCAAGATCATGGGAACCCTCTGGTTATTATGGCTGCCAGGAGACATCTAGGTCTCCAGACCTGCCTTACCTATATAACCATGGAGGCCTACAGGGATTTTACCATAGACTGCAATGCAGTAGTAGAAGGTTCAAGGGATCTAATGAGTGACAATTCTTGGCCATAGAGAATGTATCGATCTGCAAAGCCAAAAGTAGCAACTTTTTGTGCAAAAAGGACAGAAATTTCTATTTGTAGAAGAATATGGCACTTACTACACCAGAGCACTGACGTGCGGCCATTGCTGAGTTACTCGTGGCATGTTGTAGACAATAATCCTGGTGATGTCTTATTTGTGCACATTCCTAAAGGATGATACTTAAGTTGTCAGGAAACTCCCCGGGGGCGCAGGGCCAGAGATTTGGCCACTTTTATGATGAGAGGAGGTCGGACTTCTCTCCATTTTCCTGCGAGGACTCTCATGGCCTGCACCGCCTTTGTTTACTGATAATTTCCTATTTCCCCCTGAAACTCTATTTTACTCTCATCCTCAGTTCTAGAGAAATTTCTGGATTAATTTCATGTACAGAAAAGAAACTTTTCCATAACATGTGAACCCCAGTGCAAGACAGCGAGCACCAGCTATCATGTGCCATATAACATTGAGGTGATCAGGAGCCCCCTCGGGCATCAGGACCCATCTGAGGCTTCTCCCTCTGCACCTTCTATAGATGGATCATCAAGAACAAGAGAAAGGTGCTTGTTGATAACTTTTTGGTTGAGACAATTCTTAGATAATAAAGGGGCCCCCAATTTGGTTGACCTAGAAGAGGCGCACAATGCACATTACCCCATATTAGCAGAAAAAAAGCCTTCCTAGCTCCAAATATGGCAATGAGAATAAACCCCCAGGTCAACAACTCATCAACAACATCTAAAGCCTCCCCCACGTCCATTCTAGATACACAACAGTCACAAGCTACCCCAGGTCTAGTCTAGATACACAACAGTCACAGACTACCCCATGTCCATTCTAGATACACAACAGTCATAGGCTACCCCAGATCTGGTCTAGATACACAACAGTCACAGACTACCCCATGTCCATTCTAGATACACAACAGTCACAGACTACCCCATGTCCATTCTAGATACACAACAGTCACAGGCTACCCCAGATCTGGTCTGGATAATAATATAATAATAATACATTTTATTTATATAGCGCCAACATATTCCGCAGCGCTGTACAATTTATAGGGTTCAGATACAGACATACATAACAAAGAACGTCATTTCACACAATGGGACTGAGGGCCCTGCTCACAAGAGCTTACAATCTATGAGGTAGAGGGGGTGACACAAGAGGTAGGAGGGGCGGCATTGCTTATACAGTGTTCAGACAATTTTGTAATAGGGGTTACAGTCATTACACAAACAAAACTTTGTGAGCCGTCACCAGTCGTGTCCTGTAACATGTGGATAGAGCTTGGACAACTATGTTAGGCTGAAAAGGCATCAAGAACGGAAGGGTTAGCACTAGGAATTGTGATCGGCCTGTCTGATGTGTCTTTAGTTTGCGTTTGAAGCTGTAGAAATTGGGAGTTAATCTTATTGTCCGGGGTAGAGCATTCCAGAGAAGTGGTGCAGCTCGGGAGAAGTCTTGTATACGAGCGGGGGAGGTTCTGATAATAGAGGATGTAAGTGTTAGATCATTGAGTGAGCGGAGAACACGGGTTGGGCGGTAGACAGAGATGAGGGAGGAAATGTAGGGAGCTGCGGCATTATGGAGGAGGGGGAGAAGGTTATATTGTATTCTGTAATGAATAGGCAGCCTACAGTCACAGGCTACCCCAGATCTGGTCTAGATACACAACAGTCACAGGCTACCCCATGTCCATTCTAGATACCCAACAGTCACAGGCTACACCAAATCCATTCTAGATACCCAACAGTCACAGACTACCCCATGTCCATTCTAGATACCCAACAGTCACAGACTACCCCATGTCCATTCTAGATAGCCAACAGTCACAGGCTACCCCAGGTCTGGTCTAGATACACAACAGTCACAGACTACCCCATGTCCATTCTAGATACACAACAGTCACAGACTACTCTAGGTCCATTCTAGATACCCAACAGTCACAGACTACCCCATGTCCATTCTAGATACACAACAGTCACAGGCTACCCCATGTCCATTCTAGATACCCAACAGTCACAGGCTACACCAAATCCATTCTAGATACCCAACAGTCACAGACTACCCCATGTCCATTCTAGATACCCAACAGTCACAGACTACCCCATGTCCATTCTAGATACACAACAGTCACAGACTACCCCATGTCCATTCTAGATAGCCAACAGTCACAGGCTACCCCAGGTCTGGTCTAGATACACAACAGTCACAGACTACCCCATGTCCATTCTAGATACACAACAGTCACAGACTACTCTAGGTCCATTCTAGATACCCAACAGTCACAGACTACCCCATGTCCATTCTAGATACCCAACAGTCACAGACTACTCTAGGTCCATTCTAGATACACAACAGTCACAGACTACCCCATGTCCATTCTAGATAGCCAACAGTCACAGGCTACCCCAGGTCTAGTCTAGATACACAACAGTCACAGACTACCCCATGTCCATTCTAGATACCCAACAGTCACAGACTACTCTAGGTCCATTCTAGATACCCAACAGTCACAGGCTACACCAAATCCATTCTAGATACCCAACAGTCACATTATACACCAGGTCCATTCTAGATACACAACAGTCACAGGCTACACCATGTCCATTCTAGATATACAACATCCACAACCATACACACATCTAGTAGCCCACCCTGATACTGTGTATTATGGGTATTATCAGTGGTATAACATGGGCACTAATGGAGTCCTTTGTGGCTGATGAGGATTTCTCTGTTTTATAAAAACAAGGTGAATGCAGCGATATCCAGATAAATGCGCAGTCTCCACCCTCGCACGTTTGCTGTGCTGCTTTATACACATCTATTTCCCGTATTGGACCTGTGAGTTAGTCCTGACTCGCTGCAAAGAAAATCCCTTTAAATAAACAGAAGCTAAAAATAGTGAAACTCACAAGAACTGAAGCAGGAGGGGGGTAGCGGGGCGCGGGTCATACTGGTCCCATCTGTATCTATCACTGCTGGGACTATTGTTACCACTGCACTTCCTATAATATTACATTACTACAAGGACTATACCGCAGATACAATACTTCCAGATGTATTACTGCTATTACTAGTCTATATGTCGCTATCACTGCAGCTCTTCTACTACTGCTGTCCTGTAACTTGTATGTAGGTTTATAGTATTACTCTATCTCTTACTACTATTACTAGTCTGTGCAGTCCCTCCAGTACTAGGACCAGGCAGTATATATCTGTGCAGTCCCTCCAGTACTAGGACCAGGCAGTATATATCTGTGCAGTCCCTCCAGTACTAGGACCAGGCAGTATATATCTGTGCAGTCCCTCCAGTACTAGGACCTGGCAGTATATATCTGTGCAGTCCCTCCAGTACTAGGACCTGGCAGTATATATCTGTGCAGTCCCTCCAGTACTAGGACCAGGCAGTATATATCTGTGCAGTCCCTCCAGTACTAGGACCAGGCAGTATATATCTGTGCAGTCCCTCCAGTACTAGGACCAGGCAGTATATATCTGTGCAGTCCCTCCAGTACTAGGACCTGGCAGTATATATCTGTGCAGTCCCTCCAGTACTAGTACCTGGCAGTATATATCTGTGCAGTCCCTCCAGTACTAGGACCAGGCAGTATATATCTGTGCAGTCCCTCCAGTACTAGGACCAGGCAGTATATATCTGTGCAGTCCCTCCAGTACTAGGACCTGGCAGTATATATCTGTGCAGTCCCTCCAGTACTAGTACCTGGCAGTATATATCTGTGCAGTCCCTCCAGTACTAGGACCAGGCAGTATATATCTGTGCAGTCCCTCAAGTACTAGGACCTGGCAGTATATATCTGTGCAGTCCCTCCAGTACTAGGACCAGGCAGTATATATCTGTGCAGTCCCTCCAGTACTAGGACCTGGCAGTATATATCTGTGCAGTCCCTCCAGTACTAGGACCAGGCAGTATATATCTGTGCAGTCCCTCCAGTACTAGGACCTGGCAGTATATATCTGTGCAGTCCCTCCAGTACTAGGACCTGGCAGTATATATCTGTGCAGTCCCTCCAGTACTAGGACCAGGCAGTATATATCTGTGCAGTCCCTCCAGTACTAGGACCAGGCAGTATATATCTGTGCAGTCCCTCCAGTACTAGGACCAGGCAGTATATATCTGTGCAGTCCCTCCAGTACTAGGACCAGGCAGTATATATCTGTGCAGTCCCTCCAGTACTAGGACCAGGCAGTATATATCTGTGCAGTCCCTCAAGTACTAGGACCTGGCAGTATATATCTGTGCAGTCCCTCCAGTACTAGGACCTGGCAGTATATATCTGTGCAGTCCCTCCAGTACTAGGACCTGGCAGTATATATCTGTGCAGTCCCTCCAGTACTAGGACCTGGCAGTATATATCTGTGCAGTCCCTCCAGTACTAGGACCTGGCAGTATATATCTGTGCAGTCCCTCCAGTACTAGTACCTGGCAGTATATATCTGTGCAGTCCCTCCAGTACTAGGACCTGGCAGTATATATCTGTGCAGTCCCTCCAGTACTAGGACCTGGCAGTATATATCTGTGCAGTCCCTCCAGTACTAGGACCAGGCAGTATATATCTGTGCAGTCCCTCCAGTACTAGGACCAGGCAGTATATATCTGTGCAGTCCCTCCAGTACTAGGACCTGGCAGTATATATCTGTGCAGTCCCTCCAGTACTAGGACCAGGCAGTATATATCTGTGCAGTCCCTCCAGTACTAGGACCAGGCAGTATATATCTGTGCAGTCCCTCCAGTACTAGGACCTGGCAGTATATATCTGTGCAGTCCCTCCAGTACTAGGACCTGGCAGTATATACTCTCAGTCCTCTTATATCTATTACTATTACTGATCTTTCCGTCCTCCGCTCGGTGTTACCTGTTCTCTCCTCCTCCAGTCCATGTATAATGCTGGATCCTATGTGAGCTGCTCTTCGGGCCCCAGGACTCGGATGTGACGGCTCCGTCTCCCCCCCCCTATCCCTGAGCCCCTGGTCACTGCTCTACTATGGGCACACAGCTATCGCACTGCCATCTACTTTCTATGTCGCTATTACACTATTATTACTTTTTTTTTTTTTTATTAAAAGCTCAGAAGATTTATCATCCATAAAGGAGGCAGAAGCTGAATATACTGAAGCCGAAACGTCAGGACTCAAGTCATTGTCATGTTCTATGCATACCTCCCAACTTTTGAAGAACTGAAAGAGGGACAAAATGTGCGGCGCGAAATTTAGCCCCGCCCACTTTTGTGGGCGCTCGTTAATTTTTCATGTGCCCGCACACAGTATAATCCTCCTACAGTCACCTGTAAATTATATGTCCCCCCTCTATCTCTTCCCCAGTTTCATATACACCCTTCATCTGCCCCCAGTTTCATGCCCCTCTTCCATCTCTGCCCCCAGATTCATGTCCTCACATCTCTGCCCCCAGATTCATGTCCCTCCATCTCTGCCCCCAGATTCATGTCCCTCCATCTCTGCCCCCAGATTCATGTCCCTCCATCTCTGCCCCCAGATTCATGTCCCTCCATCTCTGCCCCCAGATTCATGTCCCCATCTCTGCCCCCAGATTCATGTCCCCTCCATCTCTGCCCCCAGATTCATGTCCCCATCTCTGCCCCCAGATTCATGTCCCCTCCATCTCTGCCCCCAGATTCATGTCCCTCCATCTCTGCCCCCAGATTCATGTCCCCCATCTCTGCCCCCAGATTCATGTCCCTCCATCTCTGCCCCCAGATTCATGTCCCTCCATCTCTGCCCCCAGATTCATGTCCCCACATCTCTGCCCCCAGATTCATGTCCCCCATCTCTGCCCCCAGATTCATGTCCCCCCATCTCTGCCCCTAGATTCATGTCCCTCCATCTCTGCCCCCAGATTCATGTCCCCCATCTCTGCCCCCAGATTCATGTCCCCCCATCTCTGCCCCTAGATTCATGTCCCCCCATCTCTGCCCCCAGATTCATGTCCCCCCATCTCTGCCCCTAGATTCATGTCCCTCCATCTCTGCCCCCAGTTTCATGTCCACTCCATCTCTGCCCCCAGATTCATGTCCCTCCATCTCTGCCCCAGATTCATGTCCCCACATCTCTGCCCCCAGTGTCATACCGTCCTCTCCATCTCTGCCCCCCGTGTCATACCGTCCTCTCCTTCATCTGCCCCCAGATTCACGTTCCACCTCCACATTAAACTTACATTCTCCTCCGCTCCCTCGCCACTCTCTGCCCGCCTCTCTCGCTGACACATGCGGCTGAAGGAAGTAGCTGACACAGGTGAGCTCCTCGCTTCGCCGCTGCCCGCCTCTCTCCCTGACACATGCGGCTGAAGCTGCTCGCGTGCTCGCTTCGCCGCTGCGTCTCTCTCTCTCGCTGACACACATGCGGCTGAAGCGAGGAGCTGACCTGTGTCAGCTCCTCGCTTCGCCGCTGCCGCCGGCTCCTGGCTTGTACATCGCGTCTACAAGCCAGGAGCCGGCGGCAGCAGTGAAGCGAGGAGCTGACACAGGTCAGCTCCTCACTTCAGCCGCATGTGTCAGCGAGAGAGAGACGCAGCGGCGAAGCGAGCACGCGAGCAGCTTCAGCCCCATGTGTCAGGGAGAGAGGCGGGCAGCGGCGAAGCGAGGAGCTCACCTGTGTCAGCTCCTTGCTTCAGCCGCATATGTGTTCAACTCAGATCTGCGTCCTCTGGACGCAGATCTGAGTTGAAATTGGGACATACCTCCCTCCAACCGGGACCACGGGACATGTCAACCAAATCGTGACTGTCCCGCGGAAATCGGGACGGTTGGGAGGTATGTCCTATGAAATATCAGTCCTGGTCA
>NC_134266.1:285608830-285667291 GCF_031893055.1 Leptodactylus fuscus
TCCTTTTCTTGGCCTCCCCTGTTCTCCTTCTACTTTCTCTGAGTCTCCCTCTTCTCCTTGGTCTCCTCCACTCTCTCTAACCTCCTTCCACTCTTCTCTGCCCTTTCCAATTTTCCTTCTATGCAGCCTCTCTGCCCCTCACCTCCCTGCCTTCCTTGGTATCCCTATGTGGCGTCTCCTGCTTCTCCTGGCCCCCTTTGATTCTCCGCAGCCTCCATAGCCCCCCTGCTCTTCTATGCCTTTTCTCTCCCTGGTCTCTCTTGCTGTCACTGGCCTCCATCTGTATTTCTTGACCACGTGTCTGCACTAGAGGGCGCTTGGGAGCTTGGTTGTATACAGTCAGCTGATGGTGGTGCAGACAGAATATGAACCTCTATGTCTATGCAGGGGCTTTGGATCTCTATGTTAGAAAACAGACGACCATTCTCTGTAAAGATATAAATCATTCTTTCCAACTTTCTCAGAAGTTCCAAAAAGTCTCCTGGAAAAAAGGTGACCTTCTGGACTCCCAGAGATGGCAAAACTCTCTGACCGATGGAAAGTTCCTGCATCTGACGGTCTGGTAGTCTTTTTATACAACTTGGGCACTCTGTGTGTTGGTCACATTCAACCTGTTGGTGACAGTAGGCCTGTACCTGTTTTATTAACTACTAGCCTCTGCCCGCGACTTCATCTCTGTGTTGTTGGCGTCGATGATCCGCCTATATTCAGCAAATTGCTGTCGTCGATGGTTTGCCTGCTCCAGTGTTTTGGCAGGCCTTAATCTGTCCTGCTGCTGAACTCATTCCTCACACTGTGCCCGTGATTGTTGCAGCATCTCAGCAGCTCGCTGGGATGCCATATAATGAGCATGTTGTAAAGTCCCAGATAACTTTTAGGCCCGTGACTGGATTCCAGCGGTCACATCAGACACCAACATCCTGGCGCAAGTTTCGTGTCGTCAGCGCACACCATGTGACCCAGTAGGTTGGTTGATGACTGAAGAGGACTCCTTGCGGTAAGGTGAGCATCAGTGTTTGTTTACTTACCTCCCTTGGGCTCCCACTTATTATACTCTCGGTCTGAGGAGACCCCAGAACATAATAGTGATTTATGGGTACTGAACCCCAAACATTTGTGTACGGAGTGGTGTCAGAGAACCAATGAGCACAGGCCATAGTGTGTGGAGGAAAAGGAGGCTCTGCCATGGATCTCGGATAGTTCATCAAACAGCCAATAAACTAAGATGAATGTTCATTGGCAATAATAGAACTTTCTGACGACTCCAGAAATCAATCCAATAAAATATCCGTACATGACGTACTGCAGAATATAACGCATCCATTGGCTGGCCAGACACAGACATGATAGGTATCCCATGACACAATATCACAAATTTGTGCTATTGTCAAAAAGATTGACATCTTGTGACACATATGGTATCTGGAGCAGAGATGGCCGAACCTTGTAAGGTTCATTTTGCTAATATTTGAGAGGTTCACCCTCCGGTTTTGTTTCAGACCAAACTTGTTCTGTCCAAACCAATCCTCTTCCTTTGTCTTATGACCTATCCCTGGGTGATGCCATGGGCCCCAGGGGACTTCTGAGGCTCGGGATTAGACCTCATGACTACTAAAGCCCAATGGTCACTGAGCAGTCCTCCTGGGCCCATAATATCTCCAGGGTTATGGAAGAGACCAGAAGATGTCCAAAGATGACCAAACTGGACAATGTGAGGAAGTCCAGAGGAGGTGAGGGAAGGTGAGGATCAGTATAGATGATTTTTCCGCCCCTCCTCGGAGTCTCTGATTATTTAGTTTGGGGTCTGAAGAGATTTATGGACGGTGAACCTCAAAAGTCTTGGGTTGAAGCCAAGATTTCTTGTATAATTCAAAACAAACCTGATTCCTTACAAATTGGTTTCAAATCTGGAGATGTCTACTCAAGAGGAAAGAATAAGGAAGGACACATTGGTATTGTCACATTCATTTACTTTGGGATTTACATTGTCCAAGAAAAATACAAAATTTGTAAGACAATATTTCACTAACTTCTAGTTATTACCAGCGTGTATTGTCTATCCCCATCACCAGTGTACAGCGACATATAATACATATATACAAGATATAGGAAACGGGGCTGCAAGAGGATATCAGGGTGTTATTGCAGCCACCCCACTAACCAGAGTCCTCTTCCTTGTGACGCTGAAGACCTTGATGATTTTCTGTCGGATGAGTTTGGTCTTCACACTGTAGATGATTGGATTGATCACCGGAGGAACCAGGAGATAAATATCAGCCATTAATATAGGGAGAAGATGGGAGGCGCTCTTCCCAAACCTGTGGACAATGGACAGTCCGATAAGTGGGATGTAAAACAACAGGACGGCGCACAGATGGCAGACGCAAGTGTTGAAGGCCTTGAGCCGAGCTTCGTTCGCCTTAATGCTGAGGACGGCTTTAAGGATCAGGATGTAGGAGATGATTATGAACATGGAGTCAACACCCTTGGTCATGAGGACGGCCACCAGGCCATAGATACTGTTAACTATGGTATCAGCACAAGCCAGTCTGATAATATCCTGGTGGAGACAGTAGGAATGGGATAGGACATGACTCCTGCAAAATGGAAACCTCTTGGTGAGCAAAGGAACCGGAAAGACCACAAAGACGCTCCTTAACAATATTGCCAGGCCAGTCTTTCCTATGACTGACGGGGTTAAAATTGAAGAATATCTCAAAGGGTCCCATATAGCAATCAGTCTATCAATGGCCATGGCCACCAGAACCCCAGACTCCATGGCTGCTAAAGCATGGAGAAAGTACATCTGTGTCAGACACGTGTCCAAGGGAATCTCATTGTAGTTAAAGCAGAAAATCCCAAGAACGGTTGGCATTGTTGTGAGGGATACGCCAAAGTCGGTCAGGGCCAACATGGCGAGCAGGATATACATGGGCTGGTGAAGGCTCTCCTCTCGCTTGATGATGACCAGAATAGTACAGTTACCAAATAAAGCAACTAAGTATAGAAGACACAATGGAAAGGCGATGGAGGTCTGATCATCGCCCAGCTCTGGAATCCCACCAAGGAGAAATATCACCGATACGTTCTGAGCAGCTTCCATGGTCCATTAGGTGTGTCTGGACAGGAGAAATCACAAAAGGTGCATTACATTCTGGGAAGTCTCAGAGCTGATTATATCACAATAACCTTCATGTACATTGACCAGGACTGGCCCAGCAGCTGAATGGACACCCCAGTAGGACATAGGTTTATGGATTGTACACGTCAATGGGGCAACTACTTTGGAGTTTGATAAACCATGTCATTTTTATTGGTCAGTCTGTGCCAAATTCTCCATGGTCAGCTGAGGACACCGGACTAAAATGCTCATCCTCCCCACCATGTAAGAAAAATAAGAGGAACCCCTTGGTATCAGGCATGGCCACAGGTCACTGGGAATTGCCCCTTGGTTCTGTCTTTTGAGATGTCTTCATGGTACTTGGTTTCCTCAGATAATTATGTAATCTCCTTCACCACCACAAACACCTCTAGGGCCAGAAGACGTCTCAACCACTTAATATAAGGATTTCTGTAATGAACCATTACATCCGTAAGCCAGCCCACTCCATCTACCAAGCCTTGAGTGAAGGCCCAGCTTATAAATATCAGCACCAGGTGCAGAGAAGTTGGCTGTGGTGCCGGTATAGTACGGTAGGTATTGTGAGGTGTTGGCTGGCCTCACCTTCTACCCCCCATGCTACACATTTCCCAACAGTTAGGACCTTGTATGTGGTGGTTTAGGGTGATGATATATTTTACCCACGATGATCTAAGGAGATTATGAGATAATATTCCTTATACTTATATAAGTATCTGCAGTCAGTGTGGAGGGCAACAACCCCGCTCACTTACATGACGTGATCATCGCTTGTGCAACATAGCCCTAGTGCGGGGCACGTGTTGTCCTGGTGACACCACCCATCTGCTCCCTCCTTGTGCTCTATGTGCTCCCTCCTTGTGCTTCCTCCTTGTTCTCCCTCCTTGTGCTCCTTTCTTGTGCTCCCTCCTTGTTCTCCCTCCTTGTTCTCCCTCCTTGTGTTCCCTCCTTGTTCTCCCTCCTTGTTCTCCCTCCTTGTGCTCCCTTCTTGTGCTCCCTCCTTGTTCTCCCTCCTTGTGCTCCCTTCTTGTGCTCCCTCCTTGTTCTCCCTCCTTGTGCTCCCTTCTTGTGTTCCCTCCTTGTGCTCCCTCCTTGTGCTCCCTCCTTGTGCTCCCTCCTTGTGTTCCCTCCTTGTTCTCCCTCCTTGTTCTCCTTCCTTGTGCTCCCTTCTTGTGCTCCCTCCTTGTGCTCCCTCCTTGTTCTCCCTCCTTGTGCTCCCTTCTTGTGCTACCTCCTTGTTCTCCCTCCTTGTGCTCCCTTCTTGTGCTCCCTCCTTGTTCTCCCTCCTTGTGCTCCCTTCTTGTGCTCCCTCCTTGTTCTCCCTCCTTGTGCTCCCTTCTTGTGCTCCCTCCTTGTTCTCCCTCCTTGTGCTCCCTTCTTGTGCTCCCTCCTTGTGTTCCCTCCTTGTGCTCCCTCCTTGTGCTCCCTCCTTGTGCTCCCTCCTTGTGTTCCCTCCTTGTTCTCCCTCCTTGTTCTCCTTCCTTGTGCTCCCTTCTTGTGCTCCCTCCTTGTGCTCCCTCCTTGTTCTCCCTCCTTGTGCTCCCTTCTTGTGCTACCTCCTTGTTCTCCCTCCTTGTGCTCCCTTCTTGTGCTCCCTCCTTGTTCTCCCTCCTTGTGCTCCCTCCTTGTTCTCCTTCCTTGTGCTCCCTCATTGTGCTCCCTCCTTGTTCTCCCTCCTTGTGCTCCCTTCTTGTGCTCCCTCCTTGTTCTCCCTCCTTGTTCTCCCTCCTTGTTCTCCCTCCTTGTGCTCCCTTCTTGTGCTCCCTCCTTGTTCTCCCTCCTTGTGCTCCCTTCTTGTGCTCCCTCCTTGTTCTCCCTCCTTGTGCTCCCTTCTTGTGCTCCCTCCTTGTGCTCCCTTCTTGTGCTCCCTCCTTGTTCTCCCTCCTTGTGCTCCCTCCTTGTTCTCCTTCCTTGTGCTCCCTCCTTGTGCTCCCTCCTTGTTCTCCCTCCTTGTTCTCCCTCCTTGTGATCCCTTCTTGTGCTCCCTCCTTGTTCTCCCTCCTTGTGCTCCCTTCTTGTTCTCCCTCCTTGTGCTCCCTTCTTGTGCTCCCTCCTTGTGCTCCCTCCTTGTTCTCCCTCCTTGTGCTCCCTCCTTGTGTTCCCTCCTTGTGCTCCCTCCTTGTTCTCCCTCCTTGTGCTCCCTTCTTGTGCTCCCTCCTTGTTCTCCCTCCTTGTGCTCCCTCCTTGTTCTCCCTCCTTGTGCTCCCTCCTTGTGTTCCCTCCTTGTGCTCCCTCCTTGTTCTCCCTCCTTGTGTTCCCTCCTTGTGCTCCCTCCTTGTTCTCCCTCCTTGTGCTCCCTCCTTGTGCTCCCTCCTTGTGCTCCCTCCTTGTGTTCCCTCCTTGTGCTCCCTCCTTGTTCTCCCTCCTTGTGTTCCCTCCTTGTGCTCCCTCCTTGTTCTCCCTCCTTGTGTTCCCTCCTTGTGCTCCCTCCTTGTGCTCCCTCCTTGTTCTCCCTCCTTGTGCTCCCTCCTTGTGTTCCCTCCTTGTGCTCCCTCCTTGTTCTCCCTCCTTGTGCTCCCTTCTTGTGCTCCCTCCTTGTTCTCCCTCCTTGTGTTCCCTCCTTGTGCTCCCTCCTTGTTCTCCCTCCTTGTGTTCCCTCCTTGTGCTCCCTCCTTGTTCTCCCTCCTTGTGCTCCCTTCTTGTGCTCCCTCCTTGTTCTCCCTCCTTGTGTTCCCTCCTTGTGCTCCCTCCTTGTTCTCCCTCCTTGTGCTCCCTCCTTGTGTTCCCTCCTTGTGCTCCCTCCTTGTTCTCCCTCCTTGTGCTCCCTCCTTGTGTTCCCTCCTTGTGCTCCCTCCTTGTTCTCCCTCCTTGTGCTCCCTCCTTGTTCTCCCTCCTTGTGTTCCCTCCTTGTGCTCCCTCCTTGTTCTCCCTCCTTGTGCTCCCTCCTTGTGTTCCCTCCTTGTGCTCCCTCCTTGTTCTCCCTCCTTGTGTTCCCTCCTTGTGCTCCCTCCTTGTGCTCCCTCCTTGTTCTCCCTCCTTGTGTTCCCTCCTTGTGCTCCCTCCTTGTTCTCCCTCCTTGTGCTCCCTCCTTGTTCTCCCTCCTTGTGTTCCCTCCTTGTGCTCCCTCCTTGTTCTCCCTCCTTGTGTTCCCTCCTTGTGCTCCCTCCTTGTTCTCCCTCCTTGTTCTCCCTCCTTGTGCTCCCTTCTTGTGCTCCCTCCTTGTGCTCCCTCCTTGTTCTCCCTCCTTGTGTTCCCTCCTTGTGCTCCCTCCTTGTTCTCCCTCCTTGTGCTCCCTCCTTGTGTTCCCTCCTTGTGCTCCCTCCTTGTTCTCCCTCCTTGTGCTCCCTTCTTGTGCTCCCTCCTTGTTCTCCCTCCTTGTGTTCCCTCCTTGTGCTCCCTCCTTGTTCTCCCTCCTTGTGCTCCCTCCTTGTTCTCCCTCCTTGTGCTCCCTCCTTGTTCTCCCTCCTTGTGCTCCCTCCTTGTTCTCCCTCCTTGTGTTCCCTCCTTGTGCTCCCTCCTTGTTCTCCCTCCTTGTGTTCCCTCCTTGTGCTCCCTCCTTGTGCTCCCTCCTTGTTCTCCCTCCTTGTGTTCCCTCCTTGTGCTCCCTCCTTGTGCTCCCTCCTTGTTCTCCCTCCTTGTGTTCCCTCCTTGCACTTAAAGGGATTCTACCATTAAACATCTTTTTTCTGTGGCTAACACATCGGAATAGCTAGGCTATTTGTCTCCTACCTTTAGATGGGATCTCCGCCGCGCCGTTCTTTAGTAATACCGTTTTTTACCGGTATGTAAATTAGTTCTCTGGCAGCGATGGGGACGGGCCCCAACGCTGAAAATGCAATGAGGGCATCCCCACCGCTGCCCGAGAACAGGATCCTGCGCCGCCTCTATCTTCTGCTGGACCCTCCCCTTCTTTCTTCTGCGGCTTCCCATCTGTCGGCTCTGACACTAGTAGAGCCGACTGCGCATGTGCGCAATTGTGGCCTCGGAACTATGGCCGCGCATGCGCATTTGCATGTCCGTATGTGTGTCTGTGCATGCATGTGATCCATGGGTATGTATGTGTGTGTGCATGCAAGTGTGTGGTCCATGTATATGTATGCATGTATGTGCACGTGTGATCTATTTGTTTGTGCGTGTGCAGTGCAAGTGTCTATGCGTGTGGCAGTTGTGTGCGCTCTTTTCGTCTGTGTGTATAGTGTGCATTCATCCAAGTGTGTTTGTGTGCATGTGTGTGTGGTATTTGTGGAGTGGCATATCTCCCAACTTTTGAAGAACTGAAAGAGGGACAAAACGTAGCGCGCTGCTGAAAATTTAGCCCCACCCACTTTTGTGTTGACTCCGCCCACTCATTAATTTTTCATGTGCCCGCACACAGTATAATCCTCCTACAGTCACCCGTAAATTATATTTCCCCCCTCTATCTCTCCCCCAGTTTCATATACACCCTTCATCTGCCCCCAGTTTCATGTCCCCCTTCCATCTCTGCCCCCAGATTCATATCCCCCTTCCATCTCTGCCCCCAGATTCATATCCCCCCATCTCTGCCCCCAGATTCATGTCCCCTCCATCTCTGCCCCCAGATTCATGTCCCCTCCATCTCTGCCCCCAGATTCATGTCCCTCCATCTCTGCCCCCAGATTCATGTCCCCTCCATCTCTGCCCCCAGATTCATGTCCCCTCCATCTCTGCCCCCAGATTCATGTCCCCTCCATCTCTGCCCCCAGATTAATGTCCCCCATCTCTGCCCCCAGATTCATGTCCCCCATCTCTGCCCCCAGATTCATGTCCCCCTTCCATCTCTGCCCCCAGATTCATGTCCCCTCCATCTCTGCCCCCAGATTCATATCCCCCTTCCATCTCTGCCCCCAGATTCATATCCCCCATCTCTGCCCCCAGATTCATGTCCCCTCCATCTCTGCCCCCAGATTCATGTCCCCTCCATCTCTGCCCCCAGATTCATGTCCCTCCATCTCTGCCCCCAGATTCATGTCCCCTCCATCTCTGCCCCCAGATTCATGTCCCCTCCATCTCTGCCCCCAGATTCATGTCCCCTCCATCTCTGCCCCCAGATTAATGTCCCCCATCTCTGCCCCCAGATTCATGTCCCCATCTCTGCCCCCAGATTCATGTCCCCCTTCCATCTCTGCCCCCAGATTCATGTCCCCTCCATCTCTGCCCCCAGATTCATGTCCCCTCCATCTCTGCCCCCAGATTCATGTCCCCACATCTCTGCCCCCAGTTTCATGTCCCCCTTCCATCTCTGCCCCCAGATTTATGTTCCCACATCTCTGCCCCAGATTCATGTCCCTCCTCCATCTCTGCCCCCAGATTCATGTCCCTCCATCTCTGCCCCCAGATTCATGTCCCCCCATCTCTGCCCCCAGATTCATGTCCCTCCATCTCTGCCCCCAGATTCATGTCCCCTCCATCTCTGCCCCCAGATTCATGTCCCTCCATCTCTGCCCCCAGATTCATGTCCCTCCATCTCTGCCCCCAGATTCATGTCCCCTCCATCTCTGCCCCCAGATTCATGTCCCCTCCATCTCTGCCCCCAGATTCATGTCCCTCCATCTCTGCCCCCAGATTCATGTCCCCTCCATCTCTGCCCCCAGATTCATGTCCCCTCCATCTCTGCCCCCAGATTAATGCTCCCCCATCTCTGCCCCCAGATTCATGTCCCCCATCTCTGCCCCAGATTCATGTCCCCCTTCCATCTCTGCCCCCAGATTCATGTCCCCTCCATCTCTGCCCCCAGATTCATGTCCCCTCCATCTCTGCCCCCAGATTCATGTCCCCACATCTCTGCCCCCAGTTTCATGTCCCCCTTCCATCTCTGCCCCCAGATTCATGTCCCCACATCTCTGCCCCCAGATTCATGTCCCCACATCTCTGCCCCCAGATTCATGTCCTCTCCATCTCTGCCCCCAGATTCATGTCCCCACATCTCTGCCCCCAGATTCATGTCCTCTCCATCTCTGTCCCCAGATTCATGTCCCTCCATCTCTGTCCCCAGATTCATGTCCCCCTTCCATCTCTGCCCCCAGATTCATGTCCCCACATCTCTGCCCCCAGATTCATGTCACCACATCTCTGCCCCCAGATTCATGTCCTCTCCATCTCTGCCCCCAGATTCATGTCCCCCATCTCTGCCCCCAGAGTCATGTCCCCCACATCTCTGCCCCAATTCATGTCCTCTCCATCTCTGCCCCCAGATTCATGTCCCCACATCTCTGCCCCCAGTGTCATGCCCTCCTCTCCTTCATCTGCCCCCAGATTCACGTTCCACCTCCACATTACACTTACCTTCTCCTCCGCTCCCTCGCCGCTCTCTGCGCATCTCTCTCGCTGACACATATGCGGCTGAAGCGAGGAGCTGATCTGTGTCAGCTCCTTGCTTCGCCGCTGCCGCCGGCTACTATGCTTGTCAGACGCGATGTGTCAGCGAGAGAGGCGGGCAGCGGCGAAGCGAGGAGCTGACCTGTGTCAGCTCCTCGCTTCAGCCGCATATGTGTTCAACTCAGATCTGCGTCCTCTGGTCGCAGATCTGAGTTGAAATCGGGACATACCTCCCTCCAACCGGGACCGCGGGACATGTCACCCAAATCGTGAATGTCCCGCGGAAATCGGGACGGTTGGGAGGTATGGGGTGGTGTTTGTGTTGTGTGTGTCTACAGTGGTCTGGTGTGTGTGTGTGGTTTGTTGTGGCATTTGTGTGGTGTTGTGCTTGTGGGTTGCTGTATGTATGATGTGCCCCCTTTAGCAGCGACTCTTTGGCGCCGTCGCTATAATCCGTCCCTGTCAGTCACATCAGTTGTTTTCCCCTCAGCACTTTCACTTTTCCCCATTATATGTATAGGGCCTAATTTTGGGGTCCCAAGTCTCATGACGGGGGGACGCTAGCGAGATGTAACATGCGCAGTATTCTGCTCCTGTGCGTGGAGAGGGGGCGTGCCAAGTTTCACCCAAATCGGGCGAGAGCTGTGGCTTTGTATAGAGCAGATACTACAGGATTTGAGTTATATATATATATATATATATATATATATATATATATATATATATATATATATATATATATATATATATATATATATATATATATTGTAGGCAAGTGGAGGGAAAGGTGGTGGAGGGAAGGTATATCCCATTGAGATGGCTCCTCTCCACTAGGTAAGGGATCAGTCCAGTTCTGTGTCTTGGGTGTAGTCATAGGCCCAGGTTCCAAGCTCTGGCCCTGAGTTTTGGTACAACTACATTTGGAGCCTTAACCCTGTGAAGTCTGGAGGGTGTCTCTGACTGTCATTACTGCTGCTGCTATTGAGAGCTGAGGACCCAAACCCCGTGTAGCTGTGGAGAACCAGAAGGGCCAGCCTGCTAAGTGTGTGGCCTGCACGGCCTAGTGCCTAAAGTAAGCCGTTTATGTTGAACTTTGTTAATTGCACATAATAAACCGAGCATCAGTGTGAACCTGAAGACCGAGCTTCACGTGTGTTTTACTTGCCTGACAACCAGCCCCAAGCACCCGCATTTACTATATATATATATATATATATATGGCTACCAGTACATACACTATATATATATATATATATATATATATATATATATATATATATATATATATATATTACATTTTCTGGATCTTACTTATTCAGTTTTTATTTTTTTGGTATTTTTCTTCGCCGTGTCAGTTATTTTTCTGTAGGTGACACGTAGTTTAGAGTCACTGGGTAGTGGAACCTGTGACGTGGCCGTGGTAGTCGTGGTCTTTGTTGTTGCATTTATTTCTTTTTTTTTTACATTTTTTGTTATAAAGGCCTTAACCCCTTCCTGCTTGGCACCATAGTATAATGCTGCACTGAGCAGGAAGGAGTAAAGGGGTTAGTATGGAGCTGTACCTGCGGCATTACCTGCTGCCCAAGTCTGCTGAACTGACCCCCTGGACTCCATGATCAGTAGTAATCACAATAACCAGAGGGGCAAAAGCAATGCTGGCAACCTGGAAATACATAGTCAATGGGGAATTGGCAGGCAATGCGAGGGTTAAAATAGAGAGACGGTATAGAGGGTCATATAGAGGTCAGTATAGTGAGACAGTATAGCGGGTCAGTATAGAGAGACGGTATAGAGGGTCATATAGAGGTCAGTATAGTGAGACAGTATAGCGGGTCAGTATAGAGAGACGGTATAGAGCAGGGATAGGGAACGTACGGCTCTCCAGCTGTTGTAAAACTACAACTCCCAGCATGCATACCTGCTCTGCTGTTCTTGGAACTCCCATGGAAGTGAATGGAGCATGCTGGGAGTTGTAGTTTCACAGCAGCTGGAGAGCCGAAGGTTCCCTACCCCTGGTATAGAGAGACGGTATAGTGGGTCAGTATAGCAGGTCAGTATAGAGAGACGGTATAGTGGGTCAGTATAGCAGGTCATATAGAGGTCAGTATAGAGAGACGGTATAGAGGGTCAGTTTAGAGGGTCATGGTGACTCCAGGCTGACATTGCTGTGTTTTTATAATTATTTTTTTACCACTTTTGCCCCACCAATGACTTATTTTGGTATTTTTGCGCCCCGTTTCCTCGCTGTGTGGGCGGGGCTCTGCGGGGTCTTATACTTTTCTATGTTTCTATGTTATAGTTACTTTGTATCCGTTATTTATAGACCAGGGTCACACAGTAACAATCCGCAGTTCCGGCGCTGTGCGGGTCACATTACATAGTAATGACATTATATTCCTTGTTATACATCAGTTCTTATTATTTGATGTCACTTTCCCATCTTTCGCTCCGGCAGAGGCATCACCTTGTGTGTGTATACCTTCCTGTATAATATTTGCTGTATTCCAGTGTTTTATTCCATGTTTATTATCTGTACACAGACGGCAGATATTTGGGGGGGTTTCATTACCTGCCCCCTTGTAGATTCCCCTCGTAGTCATGTACATGCCGCAGTCACTATGGGGTTATACGGTCTGGACTGTCATTGCCTCTTATCCCGGCCGCTCCATTTACATTGCTTTACATTATGTTTCAGCCTCCAGAGCTGTAATCGTATGGGCAGGGCACAGGGGGCTCAGCGCTTCTCCTGTAGCAGACGACTCCTGACTGTGGATTTTATTCCTGACATTTCTTTATATCTAAGTTTCCTCTCTGTCTCGGATCTCTACGGGTGACTGGGATCGCAGTCAGTATATAATGTATATATAATGTACATAAGGTATAATGTATATATAATGTATATAATGTATATATGATGTATATCACTGTAT
Source organism: Leptodactylus fuscus (assembly GCF_031893055.1). Taxonomy (NCBI): domain Eukaryota; kingdom Metazoa; phylum Chordata; class Amphibia; order Anura; family Leptodactylidae; genus Leptodactylus; species Leptodactylus fuscus. The sequence goes on from NC_134266.1 coordinate 285,621,176, forward strand.
AACAGACCCTTATATGACACCTGGTGCCGGCACTAACCTAGAGCTTTCGCAGGAGCCTCATCCGGATCTTTGGGGATTGCCGCACCTCGCGCCTCCTGCACTGACCCCAGAGCCACAGACAGCCCCGGCCAGGCAGTGCCAGCTTTATAATACCCAGGTTATAAACCAGTGGGACCAGCAGAGCAGAGCAGACACTGGCACCGGCCTGCGGAGACCTCCTGATTAACCCCTTCAGCCCCGTGTTGTTGTGTGTTATACACAGATAAGCCTGGACCCAGCACTGACACCTCTGCACCCCCTGGAGCTGCTCCCCTCATGCTGATATCTCATACAAGTTGTCAGTCAGCAGGATACACAGTATATGGGATGTCACTTATATAATGCAGTGTTATCTATCACTCCATGTGTCAGTCCTTACTGCTGTTCTTGCATTCACTTCATGTAGTAGGGATTTCAGGGACAAAAGATCAATATCCCACCTCCTTCTATAAATGAATTCTGTAGAGCAAGGAATTATGGGAGAATATTGGGGGATGGGGGGGAGGTGTAAGCCACTTTCACTGTATCCTTTGCAACCCCATGCAGCAGTCATACTGTAACGTCACCACTAGATGGCACTGCCCTACACTATATAATTCCCCTATAATGCCCCCTGCAGGGTGGAATTCCCTCATGATGACACAAAAAAAAAAATAAAATTCAAACACAGTGTATAATGTCACCATAGTGCCCCCTATAATGTATAATGTCACCATAGTGCCCCCTATAGTGTATAATGTCACCATAGTGCCCCCTATATTGTATAATGTCACCATAGTGCCCCCTATACTGTATAATGTCACCATAGTGCCCCCTATAGTGTATAATGTCACCATAGTGCCCCCTATATTGTATAATGTCACCATAGTGCCCCCTATAGTGTATAATGTCACCATAGTGCCCCCTATAGTGTATAATGTCACCATAGTGCCCCCTATATTGTACAATGTCACCATAGTGCCCCCTATAGTGTATAATGTCACCATAGTGCCCCCTATATTGTACAATGTCACCATAGTGCCCCCTATAGTGTATAATGTCACCATAGTGCCCCCTATATTGTACAATGTCACCATAGTGCCCCCTATAGTGTATAATGTCACCATAGTGCCCCCTATAGTGTATAATGTCACCATAGTGCCCCCTATAGTGTATAATGTCACCATAGTGCCCCCTATATTGTACAATGTCACCATAGTGCCCCCTATAGTGTATAATGTCACCATAGTGCCCCCTATATTGTATAATGTCACCATAGTGCCCCCTATATTGTATAATGTCACCATAGTGCCCCCTATATTGTACAATGTCACCATAGTGCCCCCTATATTGTATAATGTCACCATAGTGCCCCCTATATTGTATAATGTCACCATAGTGCCCCCTATAGTGTATAATGTCACCATAGTGCCCCCTATATTGTACAATGTCACCATAGTGCCCCCTATATTGTACAATGTCACCATAGTGCCCCCTATAGTGTATAATGTCACCATAGTGCCCCCTATATTGTATAATGTCACCATAGTGCCCCCTATATTGTATAATGTCACCATAGTGCCCCCTATAGTGTATAATGTCACCATAGTGCCCCCTATATTGTACAATGTCACCATAGTGCCCCCTATATTGTACAATGTCACCATAGTGCCCCCTATATTGTACAATGTCACCATAGTGCCCCCTATAGTGTATAATGTCACCATAGTGCCCCCTATATTGTATAATGTCACCATAGTGCCCCCTATAGTGTATAATGTCACCATAGTGCCCCCTATAGTGTATAATGTCACCATAGTGCCCCCTATAGTGTACAATGTCACCATAGTGCCCCCTATATTGTACAATGTCACCATAGTGCCCCCTATATTGTACAATGTCACCATAGTGCCCCCTATATTGTACAATGTCACCATAGTGCCCCCTATATTGTACAATGTCACCATAGTGCCCCCTATAGTGTATAATGTCACCATAGTGCCCCCTATATTGTATAATGTCACCATAGTGCCCCCTATAGTGTATAATGTCACCATAGTGCCCCCTATAGTGTATAATGTCACCATAGTGCCCCCTATATTGTATAATGTCACCATAGTGCCCCCTATAGTGTATAATGTCACCATAGTGCCCAATATAGTGTATAATGTCACCATAGTGCCACCTATATTGTACAATGTCACCATAGTGCCCCCTATAGTGTATAATGTCACCATAGTGCCCCCTATATTGTATAATGTCACCATAGTGCCCCCTATAGTGTATAATGTCACCATAGTGCCCCCTATAGTGTATAATGTCACCATAGTGCCCCCTATATTGTACAATGTCACCATAGTGCCCCCTATAGTGTATAATGTCACCATAGTGCCCCCTATAGTGTATAATGTCACCATAGTGCCCCCTATAGTGTATAATGTCACCATAGTGCCCCCTATATTGTACAATGTCACCATAGTGCCCCCTATAGTGTATAATGTCACCATAGTGCCCCCTATATTGTATAATGTCACCATAGTGCCCCCTATATTGTATAATGTCACCATAGTGCCCCCTATATTGTACAATGTCACCATAGTGCCCCCTATATTGTATAATGTCACCATAGTGCCCCCTATATTGTACAATGTCACCATAGTGCCCCCTATATTGTATAATGTCACCATAGTGCCCCCTATAGTGTATAATGTCACCATAGTGCCCCCTATATTGTACAATGTCACCATAGTGCCCCCTATATTGTACAATGTCACCATAGTGCCCCCTATATTGTATAATGTCACCATAGTGCCCCCTATATTGTATAATGTCACCATAGTGCCCCCTATAGTGTATAATGTCACCATAGTGCCCCCTATATTGTACAATGTCACCATAGTGCCCCCTATATTGTACAATGTCACCATAGTGCCCCCTATAGTGTATAATGTCACCATAGTGCCCCCTATATTGTATAATGTCACCATAGTGCCCCCTATATTGTATAATGTCACCATAGTGCCCCTTATATTGTACAATGTCACCATAGTGCCCCCTATAGTGTATAATGTCACCATAGTGCCCCCTATATTGTACAATGTCACCATAGTGCCCCCTATATTGTACAATGTCACCATAGTGCCCCCTATATTGTACAATGTCACCATAGTGCCCCCTATAGTGTATAATGTCACCATAGTGCCCCCTATATTGTATAATGTCACCATAGTGCCCCCTATAGTGTATAATGTCACCATAGTGCCCCCTATAGTGTATAATGTCACCATAGTGCCCCCTATAGTGTACAATGTCACCATAGTGCCCCCTATATTGTACAATGTCACCATAGTGCCCCCTATATTGTACAATGTCACCATAGTGCCCCCTATATTGTACAATGTCACCATAGTGCCCCCTATATTGTACAATGTCACCATAGTGCCCCCTATAGTGTATAATGTCACCATAGTGCCCCCTATAGTGTATAATGTCACCATAGTGCCCCCTATAGTGTATAATGTCACCATAGTGCCCCCTATATTGTATAATGTCACCATAGTGCCCCCTATAGTGTATAATGTCACCATAGTGCCCCCTATAGTGTATAATGTCACCATAGTGTCCCCTATAGTGTATAATGTCACCATAGTGCCCCCTATAGTGTATAATGTCACCATAGTGCCCCCTATATTGTATAATGTCACCATAGTGCCCCCTATAGTGTATAATGTCACTATAGTGCCCCCTATATTGTATAATGTCACCATAGTGCCCCCTATAGTGTATAATGTCACCATAGTGCCCCCTATATTGTACAATGTCACCATAGTGCCCCCTATAGTGTATAATGTCACCATAGTGCCCCCACACAGTATAATGTCACCATAGTGCCCCCACACAGTATAATGTCACCATAGTGCCCCCTATAGTGTATAATGTCACCATAGTGCCCCCTATAGTGTACAATGTCACCATAGTGCCCCCTATATTGTACATTGTCACCATAGTGCCCCCCTATAGTGTATAATGTCACCATAGTGCCCCCACACAGTATAATGTCACCATAGTGCCCCCTATAGTGTATAATGTCACCATAGTGCCCCCTATAGTGTATAATGTCACCATAGTGCCCCCTATATTGTACAATGTCACCATAGTGCCCCCTATAGTGTATAATGTCACCATAGTGCCCCCACACAGTATAATGTCACCATAGTGCCCCCTATAGTGTATAATGTCACCATAGTGCCCCCTATAGTGTATAATGTCACCATAGTGCCCCCTATATTGTACAATGTCACCATAGTGCCCCCTATAGTGTATAATGTCACCATAGTGCCCCCTATAGTGTATAATGTCACCATAGTGCCCCCTATAGTGTATAATGTCACCATAGTGCCCCCTATAGTGTATAATGTCACCATAGTGCCCCCTATAGTGTATAATGTCACCATAGTGCCCCCACACAGTATAATGTCACCATAGTGCCCCCACACAGTATAATGTCACCATAGTGCCCCCTATATTGTATAATGTCACCATAGTGCCCCCTATAGTGTATAATGTCACCATAGTGCCCCCTATATTGTACAATGTCACCATAGTGCCCCCTATAGTGTATAATGTCACCATAGTGCCCCCTATATTGTACAATGTCACCATAGTGCCCCCTATAGTGTATAATGTCACCATAGTGCCCCCACACAGTATAATGTCACCATAGTGCCCCCTATAGTGTATAATGTCACCATAGTGCCCCCTATATTGTACAATGTCACCATAGTGCCCCCTATAGTGTATAATGTCACCATAGTGCCCCCTATAGTGTATAATGTCACCATAGTGCCCCCTATAGTGTATAATGTCACCATAGTGCCCCCACACAGTATAATGTCACCATAGTGCCCCCTATAGTGTATAATGTCACCATAGTGCCCCCTATATTGTACAATGTCACCATAGTGCCCCCTATATTGTACAATGTCACCATAGTGCCCCCTATAGTGTATAATGTCACCATAGTGCCCCCTATATTGTACAATGTCACCATAGTGCCCCCTATAGTGTATAATGTCACCATAGTGCCCCCTATATTGTACAATGTCACCATAGTGCCCCCTATAGTGTATAATGTCACCATAGTGCCCCCTATAGTGTATAATGTCACCATAGTGCCCCCTATATTGTACAATGTCACCATAGTGCCCCCTATAGTGTATAATGTCACCATAGTGCCCCCTATAGTGTATAATGTCACCATAGTGCCCCCTATATTGTACAATGTCACCATAGTGCCCCCTATAGTGTATAATGTCACCATAGTGCCCCCTATAGTGTATAATGTCACCATAGTGCCCCCTATATTGTACAATGTCACCATAGTGCCCCCTATAGTGTATAATGTCACCATAGTGCCCCCACACAGTATAATGTCACCATAGTGCCCCCTATAGTGTATAATGTCACCATAGTGCCCCCTATAGTGTATAATGTCACCATAGTGCCCCCACACAGTATAATGTCACCACCTATAAAGCACCCCTGTATATCATTACTATTATAGACCCCAGCACCCCCATGTATCATTACTAGACCCTTACGTCAATGTGGGGTATTTCTGCCCCGATGTTCTGGTAGGACAGGCAGAATAACATACAATATGCATGACATATAAGAGGGCACAGAGACCTCCCCCTTGTGTTTTTTCTGTCCTGTGTGGTGGGACAGGTGAAGGAGCTCCTGTGTTGTCCACCTGTCTGAGGAGACCGTTGTCTCAGCGTTCCCTGGTGAGTCTCAGACCGTTGTCTTCTGCTCCGGTTCCACGGTGGGATCTGGCCTCTGCTCTTTCAGCCCTTTGTGACTCCATTTGAGCCCTTAGAGGAGATGGATCTGACGTTCATGGCCTTCAAGTCCACCTTTCTTTTAGCGATCACTTCTACATAGAGGGTGGGCGAGCTTCAGACCTTCTCTTCTGAGGAGTCTTATATTTCTTTTTTTGAGGATGGAGTCCAACTGAGGCTTCTTCCATGGTTCAGAGCCAAGGTGCCATCCTCTACTAACATCAATCCGCTGGCTTCCCTTCCGTTTTTTTCCCATTCCCTTCCATTGAGGAGTAAGTGAGACTCTACACCCTAGATCTGGTGATATATGAGAATATTTATATTGACCGTACTTGTTCCTTCAGGAAGTTGGAAAACCTCCTTGTACGTATGTTTGGTAAGCTCAGGGGCCTAAGAGTGGTTGGAGTGCCCCCTGGTGGTAGGTGCAGGAAAGATTCTCAGTAGACAGCGTTGCAAACATAGTAATTCACAGTTTACTGAAGACACAGCAAAACACAGTTACATACAACAACTTCTTCCAAATACTGGAGGGACAGATCTATGAGGCTTCTACTGGGCAGGCAGGGTCTTAGCTATGGGGTCCGTATAACGTGACCATCACAGTCTTGTCTTACACACCATATGTATCACAACATGAGCAGGGATCCCTCCCATCTCCTGACTACAGAACACTGTCATAGTCCTTCAGGCTTGTCTGATCAGTCTGAGCCGTCTCGCTCCTCACAGTCCTTTCCCTTACTACTTCCTCCTCTTAGCTGCTCAGCGATGGCCACTATTCTTCTTGTACTGACCCCCTATACATTATACACTGTGGAGTCTTCTGGTTCTTAATGGATTGTGCCAATGGAATATGTATTGTGTCACCAGGGGATCTTCTTCAGGTGGAAGGTTTCACAGAAGCTGACACGTATTTGCCGACTCTTGATGCTGTAGATAATTGGGTTGAGCATTGGTGGAACAAATAGGTACATATTGGCCATGAAGTTTACAAAAACTGGAGATACCTGCATATGAAATCTGTGCACGACGGACAAGGCCACCATGGGGATGTAGAACATGCCGACAGCACAGAGATGTGACACACACGTGTTAAATAACTTGTACTGATCCAGCCTGGAGGTGACGTCTAGGACGGCTCTGATGATCAAGATGTAGGAGAGGACAATAAGGATCATGTCTACAGTGACGGTGCAGATAATCACAGCAAGGCCATACATTATGTTGAAGGTATTGGTGCCATCACAGGCCAACTTCATCATGTCCTGGTGCAAACAGTAAGAATGGGACAGGACATTCCCCTTACAGTATGGAAGAAACTGGAGACTGCTGACTGGAGGAATGTGGATTAATGTCCCTCGAAAGACTGAAACCAAGATGATCTTGGCCACCACTGGATTGGTAAGTATAGTTGTGTATCTTAGAGGGTGACAGATGGCAACATAACGGTCATAGGCCATGGCCACCAAGAGCGAAGACTCCGTGATGGACAATGAGTGGATGAAGAACATCTGCAGAAGGCACAACTGAGACTGTATACTATAGTGGTGGAACAAGAAGATGCTTAGAACTGAGGGGCTGGTGGACAGTGAGAAGAGGATGTCAGTGATGGCCAGCGTGGACAAAAACAAGAACATTGGCTGGTGGAGCTTGTAGTCACGACATATCTGGTGGAGGATGAGACCATTCCCAACAATGGAGGAAAAGAAGATGAAACAGAAGGGAATGGAGATCCAACCGTAGATGTTCTCCAGTCCTGATAAGCCGATGAGGTGGAAAGTGTTGGGAATACGACTGCTGTTCATCATGACTATCTGCACGGAAAGTCAATGGACACTGACCACCTAATAGATGACACAGAGAAAACACTTGTGTCATACACGTACATAACAAAGATTCAACGAAACTCATTATTGACACCATTCACAAGACTCCTCCACCACACATGGAAAAGACATCAGAATTTAGAAACATTGGAATGTGAGAACTTGGAAGATTAATTTCGGTATAATGGTGAAAGTTGTGAAATTAGGATGGAGAATCCAGGGCTGTGTGTGAGAATGACCGGGCGGTGATATAATCTGGGACACCAGACTGGATGATCGGATTCCAGAGTAGTAGGATCTCCTGGAGGTTTGGTCAGTCTGTCTTCTATACCCCTTCACTGCACTAGGTCAGTGGGGTACCACATGCCATAGGGGGTGCGCGGTGCAGCCTTGGTGGGTATGTAAGCTTCATCTGTCTACTCTCTAACCCCCAATAATATTTCCTTGCTGATTCAGAGAAAGCTGCGGCATGCGAGCTCCTAATAAAGACCTACACTTGGATAGATGCTAGAATGGAGTGGGGGGATGAAGCTGCAGCAGACGTCACAGATTATCTCCCTGGCCTGTGTATTACGTGACTATGACATCATCACATGTCGTACAGACCGCTTTCCTTCATATATTGCCCTGATACTGAAGCCTTTCATTGTCAGCGCAATTAGTGACCAAATTCCGAGGAGCCATTACCATGATAAACTACAGGTTGTCCGCCGTTACTTGTAGGCTCCAGTAGGTGGCGCTACCAGGTAGTCACAACTAACACATCCGGAGCCCCCACATTTTTGGGTGCTGCATAGTCTGAGTATATGCCCCATTTACTGTCCTATTTGGTAGTCGGAGGACTCGGGACTGTTTGGTAATCTCAGCTGAGGATCTCTCCATGGAGCCAGTGTCATGTGTCCCAGACTGAGTACCTGGCCAAGGTGGAGGACTCGAGGGCAAGCCCAGGTCTGGGGGTATTGGTGGATCAGCCGGAGATGGAAGGGCGAGGACGTGGAAGTGGATACTGAGCTGTATATCCACTCCACAGTCCAGGTACTGGAGAGGGGTTGCCAGCAGCAGCAGGGGACATGGGTGAGGACATGGATAATCAGCTGGGTATCCACTCCAGAGTCCAGGTACTGGAGAGGGGTTGCCAGCAGCAGCAGGAGACATGGGTGAGGACATGGATAACCAGCTGGGTATCCGCTCCAGAGTCCAGGTGCTGGAGAGGGGCTGCCAGCAGCAGCAGGGGACATGGGTGAGGACATGGATAATCAGCTGGGTATCCGCTCCAGAGTCCAGGTACTGGAGAGGGGTTGCCAGCAGCAGCAGGGGACATGGGTGAGGACATGGATAATCAGCTGGGTATCCACTCCATAGTCCAGGTGCAGGAGAGATTCAGTCAGCAAACAATTTACTCTTCCTCCTCATCCTCTTCTCCCTCCTACAACGCCAGCCCCTACTCCTGAATGTCATAATACATTTTTTTTTTTTTTTTTTTTTTTAATAAAATTTTTTTTTTCCAGTATACCCCCCCAGGGGCTTACAACTCAATTTTTTAGGGCTCCCCCCAAGGGCCAAAAAATGAAACGCTGCTGCTGCATGGCTCTAGTCACCCCAAGGGCCAAAAGCACAGTTTTTTTTTTTTTAACATTAAAGTTTATTAAGGTTTTTCAAAAAGTTTTACAATAGGGAAGGGAGTGTGTGTGTGTGGGGGGGAGGTCTGGGATTTCCACAATCTCAGGATAACCGATTGCGCCGCCACTAACATAAATCCCAGGAGGTTACGGATAGGCTTCCTAAACTTACGGGAAAAAAGGGAAAGTAACAGAGGAGCCGGATCGTCTTCCAGTACCACTCCCATGACTTGTGAGATGACTCCCCGCACCCCAGTCCAGGAAGGGCGAAGGAGGGAACACCCCCACCAGATGGGGGCCATCGTGCCACGTTCAGTGAGACACCTCCAGCATTGATCAGACGTGGAGGGGTAAATGTCCTGGAGCAGAGTCGGGACCCTGAAGGAGATGGAAAATCTATGGCACATATCAAAAGCAGATGACCACACGCCCGGAGGGAAGGACACCCCCAACTCCCTCTCCCACCGCCCAACGAAAGTCGGCAGGGTGTTCCCAGGATCCCCAACCAGTAAGTTGTACAGAAGAGAGACAGTATGAACTGGCGGAGAAGAGGAAAGGCAGAGACACTCGAGCAGAAGAAGAGGCCTATGAATGTCGTGGATACGTTTCGGAGACGAGTAAAAATGCGCCATTTGGGAGTAGTGCGAGTGTGCAGAAACGGACTCCGGCCCGAGTACACGGCTCAGCAGGTCCGAGCGAGGGAGAAGAGCAGAGTCAGATGTGACATGTTTGAAGCGAAGGAGAGGGAGAATGACCCAGAACGGAGGAGTCAAACGCCGCTGGAAAGTCAGGGTTACCCGAGATCGGTGTCAGAGGACTATCATTTCTGAAGAGTTGTCGCACCGCACCATTGAATCGGCATGCACCCAAAGTTTGGCGTGCGACAAAAGGAAGAGGGTAAAGTTTAGAATCGGCCCAGAATCTCCTGTGGAGCCAATGGAGGACTGTGAGGGGGATGGGGCTCAATGACTCCTCCAGGGCGACCAGAGATTAGAGCGAGAGGCAAGGAGGCCAGTCATAATGTACAGTATGTGGTAATGGCAGCAAGAAAATATTTCAAGTAGTCCGGGAACGCTAGACCCCTCTCCGCATGGACCGAAAAACACTGAATTGTAAAGGATCTGCACACACCAAGGGACTAAAACTAAATCTCTGCAGGTAGAGGCTGAAGTCACCAGAAGGGCCCCAATCTCTGCTGGAGCTCAGCTTAAGGGCCGGGAACTTCATTTGTTAGGGCTCATGTTAAGGGCCATAAAAGTGAATTTTGGAAGGTCTCCCCACATCACACACACACATATACATACATACATATATACATATATACACATCACACACATCCACAATGACAGGTCAGGGGGGGACTGAAGGATTTCCCATTGTCTATTCCATCTGTGGTTGTCATGGGTAATGTGATATAAAGGGGGGCTTGGTAATGTTTGTGGAGCTTACATTGGGGTTTGTGTCCCTCCATTTGGGGAGTAAAGAAGGTTTCCAGGTATTTCCCCCCCACTTTGATTAGGGGGCCCAGTGACAGCCGCTACCGCTGCGGTTTTTTTGCACTATGGGCTATAATACTGTGTGCAGGGGCCACTATGGGACATAATACTGTGTGCAGGGTCACTATGGGACATAATACTGTGTGCAGGGGCCACTATGGGGGATAATACTGTGTGCAGGAGCCACTATGGGACATAATACTGTGTGTAGGGGTCAGTATGGGACATAATACTGTGTGCAGGGTCACTATGGGACATAATACTGTGTGCAGGGGCCACTATGGGACATAATACTGTGTGTAGGGGTCACTATGGGACATAATACTGTGTGTAGGGGTCAGTATGGGACATAATACTGTGTGCAGGGGCCACTATGGGGATAATACTGTGTGCAGGGGCCACTATGGGGATAATACTGTGTGCAGGGGCCACTATGGGACATAATACTGTGTGTAGGGGTCAGTATGGGACATAATAGTGTGTGCAGGGGTCACTATGGGACATAATACTGTGTGCAGGGGCCACTATGGGGATAATACTGTGTGCAGGGGCCACTATGGGGATAATACTATGTACAGGGACCACTATGGGACATAATACTGTGTACAGGGGCCACTATGGGGATAATACTGTGTGCAGGGGCCACTATGGGGATAATACTGTGTGCAGGGGCCACTATGGGGGATAATACTGTGTGCAGGGGCCACTATGGGGCATAATACTGTGTGCAGGGGCCACTATGCATACCTCCCAACCGTCCCGATTTCCGCGGGACAGTCACGATTTGGGTGACATGTCCCGCGGTCCCGGTTGGAGGGAGGACGCAGATCTGAGTTGAACACATATGCGGCTGAAGCAAGGAGCTGACACAGGTCAGCTCCTCGCTTCACCGCTGCCCACCTCTCTCCCTGACACATGCGGCTGAAGCTGCTCGCGTGCTCGCTTCGCCGCTGCGTCTCTCTCTCGCTGACACACATGCGGCTGAAGTGAGGAGCTGACCTGTGTCAGCTCCTCGCTTCACTGCTGCCGCCGGCTCCTGGCTTGTAGACGCGATGTACAAGCCAGGAGCCGGCGGCAGCGGCGAAGCGAGGAGCTGACACAGGTCAGCTCCTCGCTTCAGCCGCATGTGTGTCAGCGAGAGAGAGACGCAGCGGCGAAGCGAGCACGCGAGCAGCTTCAGCCGCATGTGTCAGGGAGAGAGGCGGGTAGCGGCGAAGTGAGGAGCTGACCTGTGTCAGCTACTTTCTTCAGCCGCATGTGTCAGTGAGAGAGGCGGGCAGAGAGCGGCGAGGGAGCGGAGGAGAAGGTAAGTTTAATGTGGAGGTGAAACGTGAATCTGGGGGCAGATGAAGGAGAGGACGGTATGACACTGGGGGCAGAGATGGGGGACATGAATCTGGGGGCAGAGATGGAGAGGACACTGGGGGCAGAGATGGAGAGGACGGCATGACACTGGGGGCAGAGATGGAGAGGACGGCATGACACTGGGGGCAGAGATGGAGAGGACGGCATGACACTGGGGGCAGAGATGTGGGGACATGAATCTGGGGGCAGAGATGGAGGGACATGAATCTGGGGCAGAGATGGAGGGACAGGAATCTGGGGGCAGAGATGTGGGACATGAATCTGGGGGCAGAGATGGAGGGGACATGAATCTGGGGGCAGAGATGGAGGGGACATGAATCTGGGGGCAGAGATGGGGGACATGAATCTGGGGGCAGAGATGGAGGGGACATGAATCTGGGGGCAGAGATGGAGGGGACATGAATCTGGGGGCAGAGATGGAGGGACATGAATCTGGGGGCAGAGATGGAGTGGACATGAAACTGGGGGCAGAGATGTGGGGACATGAATCTGGGGGCAGAGATGGAAGAGGGACATGAAACTGGGGGCAGAGAAGGGTGTATATGAAACTGGGGGAGAGATAGAGGGGGGACATATAATTTACGGGTGACTGTAGGAGGATTATACTGTGTGCGGGCACATGAAAAATTAACGAGTGGGCGGAGTCAACACAAAAGTGGGTGGGGCTAAATTTGCCGTGGCGCGCTAAGCGCGCCGCACATTTTGTCCCTCTTTCATTTCTTCAAAAGTTGGGAGGTATGACTATGGGACATAATACTGTGTGCAGGGGCCACTATGGGGTATAATACTGTGTGCAGGGGCCACTATGGGACATAATACTGTGTGCAGGGGTCACTATGGGACATAATACTGTGTGCAGGGGCCACTATGGGACATAATAGAGTGCAGAGGAGGGGGTCGGTCGAGGTCTTCGACGTCAGTGTCGGTTAAGGGGGGGGGGGGGGGGCCCATGTCAAAAGTTCGCCACGGGGCCCCGCCATTCCTAGTTACGCCACTAGGTTTTAGTGAGTGTGTATAGTGTGTAGTTGTTAGGCTGTGATGTTGGGGTAATAGAGGGGCTTTGGTGTGTTAGATGCCCCCAGACATGCGCCCCCTGCTGGCCCAGTTACATTGCAGAGGTGTTGGCATCATTTCCTGGGGTGTCATAGTGGACTTGGTGACCCTCCTGAGGTGAATGGTGGGATCCCCTGAAATGAAGCATTTTCCCCATAGACTATAATGGGGTTCCAGATTCCTTCCAATAGTCACATATTCAGAACGAACATCGTATATTTTACTCTTCGCTCATCTCTAGTCATAACTAGAGATGAGCGAACAGTGTTCTATCGAACACATGTTCGATCGGATATCAGGGTGTTCGCCATGTTCGAATCGAATCGAACACCGCGTGGTAAAGTGCGCCAAAATTCGATTCCCCTCCCACCTTCCCTGGTGCCTTTTTTGCACCAATAACAGCGCAGGGGAGGTGGGACAGGAACTACGACACCGGGGGCATTGAAAAAAATTGGAAAAAGTCATTGGCTGCCGAAATCAGGTGACCTCCATTTTAGACGAATAGTGGATTTCAAATCCGGGTCATATGAGAATGTGAACTTTGTGACTATGAGACAGGGATAGCTGTACAGGCAGGGATAGCTAGGGATAACCTTTATTTAGGGGGGAATGTTATTAAAAATAACTTTTTGGGGCTCTATCGGGTGTGTAATTGTGATTTTTGTGAGATAAACTTTTTCCCATAGGGATGCATTGGCCAGCGCTGATTGGCCGAATTCCGTACTCTGGCCAATCAGTGCTGGCCAATGCATTCTATTAGCTTGATGAAGCAGAGTGTGCACAAGGGTTCAAGCGCACCCTCGGCTCTGCTACATCAGAGCCGAGGGTGCGCTTGAACCCTTGTGCACACTCTGCTTCATCAAGCTAATAGAATGCATTGGCCAGCGCTGATTGGCCAATGCATTCTATTAGCCCGATGAAGTAGAGCTGAATGTGTGTGCTAAGCACACACATTCAGCACTGCTTCATCACGCCAATACAATGCATTAGCCAGTGCTGATTGGCCAGAGTACGGAATTCGGCCAATCAGCGCTGGCTCTTCTGGAGGAGGCAGAGTCTAAGATCGCTCCACACCAGTCTCCATTCAGGTCTGACCTTAGACTCCGCCTCCTCCAGCAGAGCCAGCGCTGATTGGCCGAATTCCGTACTCTGGCCAATCAGCACTGGCTAATGCATTGTATTGGCGTGATGAAGCAGTGCTGAATGTGTGTGCTTAGCACACACGTTCAGCTGTACTTCATCGGGCTAATAGAATGCATTGGCCAATCAGCGCTGGCCAGTGCATGAAGCAGAGTGTGCACAAGGGTTCAAGCGCACCCTCGGCTCTGATGTAGCAGAGCCGAGGCTGCACAAGGGTTCAAGCGCACCCTCGGCTCTGATGTAGCAGAGCCGAGGCTGCACAAGGGTTCAAGCGCACCCTCGGCTCTGATGTAGCAGAGCCGAGGGTGCACAAGGGTTCAAGTGCACCCTCGGCTCTGCTACATCAGAGCCGAGGGTGCGCTTGAACCCTTGTGCAGCCTCGGCTCTGCTACATCAGAGCCGAGGGTGCGCTTGAACCCTTGTGCACACTCTGCTTCATCAAGCTAATAGAATGCATTGGCCAGCGCTGATTGGCCAATGCATTCTATTAGCCCGATGAAGTAGAGCTGAATGTGTGTGCTAAGCACACACATTCAGCACTGCTTCATCACGCCAATACAATGCATTAGCCAGTGCTGATTGGCCAGAGTACGGAATTCGGCCAATCAGCGCTGGCTCTGCTGGAGGAGGCGGAGTCTAAGATCGCTCCACACCAGTCTCCATTCAGGTTCGACCTTAGACTCCGCCTCCTCCAGCAGAGCCAGCGCTGATTGGTCGAGTTCCGTACTCTGGCCAATCAGCGCTGGCCAATGCATTCTATTAGCGTGAACTGAGTTTGCACAGGGGTTCTAGTGCACCCTCGGCTCTGCTACATCAGATTGCTACATCTGATGTAGCAGTGCCGAGTGTGCATCAGATGTGTAGTTGAGCAAAACTGACTCAGCACTGCTAAGTCTCTGCATTCGTATAGGAATGCATTGGCCAGCCTTCGGCCAATCAGCGCTGGCTCTGCCGGAGGAGGCGGAGTCTAAGGTCGGACCTGAATGGAGACTGGTGTGGAGCGATCTTAGACTCCGCCTCCTCCAGAAGAGCCAGCGCTGATTGGTCGAGTTCCGTATTCTGGCCAATCAGCACTGGCCAATGTATTTCTATGGGGAAAAGTTAGCTTGCGAAAATCGCAAACTGACAGGGATTTCCATGAAATAAAGTGACTTTTATGCCCCCAGACATGCTTCCCCTGCTGTCCCAGTGTCATTCCAGGGTGTTGGTATCATTTCCTGGGGTGTCATAGTGGACTTGGTGACCCTCCAGACACGAATTTGGGTTTCCCCCTTAACGAGTTTATGTTCCCCATAGACTATAATGGGGTTCGAAACCCATTCGAACACTCGAACATTGAGCGGCTGTTCGAATCGAATTTCGAACCTCGAACATTTTAGTGTTCGCTCATCTCTAGTCATAACCCAATGTAAGAGACGTATACTGTAAGAGCGGTCACACTATATACTGTATACTGTAAGAGCGGTCACACTATATACTGTATACTGTAAGAGCGGTCACACTATATACTGTATACTGTAAGAGAGGTCACACTATATACTGTATACTGTAAGAGCGGTCACACTATATACTGTATACTGTAAGAGAGGTCACACTATATACTGTATACTGTAAGAGCGGTCACACTATATACTGTATACTGTAAGAGTGGTCACACTATATACTGTATACTGTAAGAGAGGTCACACTATATACTGTATACTGTAAGAGAGGTCACACTATATACTGTAAGAGAGGTCACACTATATACTGTAAGAGAGGTCACACTATATACTGTATACTGTAAGAGCGGTCACACTATATACTGTAAGAGAGGTCACACTATATACTGTATACTGTAAGAGCGGTCACACTATATACTGTAAGAGAGGTCACACTATATACTGTATACTGTAAGAGCGGTCACACTATATACTGTATACTGTAAGAGAGGTCACACTATATACTGTATACTGTAAGAGAGGTCACACTATATACTGTAAGAGAGGTCACACTATATACTGTAAGAGAGGTCACACTATATACTGTATACTGTAAGAGCGGTCACACTATATACTGTAAGAGAGGTCACACTATATACTGTATACTGTAAGAGCGGTCACACTATATACTGTATACTGTAAGAGAGGTCACACTATATACTGTATACTGTAAGAGCGATCACACTATATACTGTATACTGTAGAAGAGGTCACACTATATACTGTATACTGTAAGAGAGGTCACACTATATACTGTATACTGTAAGAGAGGTCACACTATATACTGTATACTGTAAGAGAGGTCACACTATATACTGTATACTGTAAGAGAGGTCACACTATATACTGTATACTGTAAGAGCGGTCACACTATATACTGTATACTGTAAGAGAGGTCACACTATATACTGTATACTGTAAGAGAGGTCACACTATATACTGTATACTGTAAGAGAGGTCACACTATATACTGTATACTGTAAGAGAGGTCACACTATATACTGTATACTGTAAGAGAGGTCACACTATATACTGTATACTGTAAGAGAGGTCACACTATATACTGTATACTGTAAGAGCGATCACACTATATACTGTATACTGTAAGAGCGGTCACACTATATACTGTATACTGTAAGAGCGCTCACACTATATACTGTATACTGTAAGAGAGGTCACACTATATACTGTATACTGTAAGAGAGGTCACACTATATACTGTATACTGTAAGAGCGCTCACACTATATACTGTATACTGTAAGAGAGGTCACACTATATACTGTATACTGTAAGAGCGCTCACACTATATACTGTATACTGTAAGAGCGGTCACACTATATACTGTATACTGTAAGAGAGGTCACACTATATACTGTATACTGTAAGAGCGGTCACACTATATACTGTAAGAGCGGTCACACTATATACTGTATACTGTAAGAGAGGTCACACTATATACTGTATACTGTAAGAGAGGTCACACTATATACTGTATACTGTAAGAGCGTTCACACTATATACTGTATACTGTAAGAGCGATCACACTATATACTGTATACTGTAAGAGCGGTCACACTATATACTGTATACTGTAAGAGCGCTCACACTATATACTGTATACTGTAAGAGAGGTCACACTATATACTGTATACTGTAAGAGCGCTCACACTATATACTGTATACTGTAAGAACGGTCACACTATATACTGTATACTATAAGAGCGGTCACACTATATACTGTATACTGTAAGAGCGGTCACACTATATACTGTATACTGTAAGAGAGGTCACACTATATACTGTATACTGTAAGAGAGGTCACACTATATACTGTATACTGTAAGAGCGGTCACACTATATACTGTATACTGTAAGAGAGGTCACACTATATACTGTATACTGTAAGAGAGGTCACACTATATACTGTATACTGTAAGAGCGGTCACACTATATACTGTATACTGTAAGAGAGGTCACACTATATACTGTATACTGTAAGAGCGGTCACACTATATACTGTATACTGTAAGAGAGGTCACACTATATACTGTATACTGTAAGAGAGGTCACACTATATACTGTATACTGTAAGAGCGGTCACACTATATACTGTATACTGTAAGAGCGGTCACACTATATACTGTATACTGTAAGAGAGGTCACACTATATACTGTATACTGTAAGAGCGGTCACACTATATACTGTATACTGTAAGAGAGGTCACACTATATACTGTATACTGTAAGAGAGGTCACACTATATACTGTATACTGTAAGAGAGGTCACACTATATACTGTATACTGTAAGAGAGGTCACACTATATACTGTATACTGTAAGAGCGGTCACACTATATACTGTATACTGTAAGAGAGGTCACACTATATACTGTATACTGTAAGAGAGGTCACACTATATACTGTATACTGTAAGAGCGATCACACTATATACTGTATACTGTAAGAGAGGTCACACTATATACTGTATACTGTAAGAGAGGTCACACTATATACTGTAAGAGCGGTCACACTATATACTGTATACTGTAAGAGCGGTCACACCATATACTGTATACTGTAAGAGCGGTCACACTATATACTGTATACTGTAAGAGCGGTCACACTATATACTGTATACTGTAAGAGCGGTCACACCATATACTGTATACTGTAAGAGCGGTCACACTATATACTGTATACTGTAAGAGAGGTCACACTATATACTGTATACTGTAAGAGCGGTCACACCATATACTGTATACTGTAAGAGCGGTCACACTATATACTGTATACTGTAAGAGAGGTCACACTATATACTGTATACTGTAAGAGCGGTCACACCATATACTGTATACTGTAAGAGCGGTCACACTATATACTGTATACTGTAAGAGAGGTCACACTGTATACTGTAAGAGCGGTCACACTATATACTGTATACTGTAAGAGCGGTCACACTATATACTGTATACTGTAAGAGAGGTCACACTATATACTGTATACTGTAAGAGCGGTCACACTATATACTGTATACTGTAAGAGCGGTCACACTATATACTGTATACTGTAAGAGCGGTCACACTATATACTGTATACTGTAAGAGAGGTCACACTATATACTGTATACTGTAAGAGAGGTCACACTATATACTGTATACTGTAAGAGAGGTCACACTATATACTGTATACTGTAAGAGAGGTCACACTATATACTGTATACTGTAAGAGAGGTCACACTATATACTGTATACTGTAAGAGAGGTCACACTATATACTGTATACTGTAAGAGCGGTCACACTATATACTGTATACTGTAAGAGCGGTCACACTATATACTGTATACTGTAAGAGCGGTCACACTATATACTGTATACTGTAAGAGAGGTCACACTATATACTGTATACTGTAAGAGCGGTCACACTATATACTGTATACTGTAAGAGCGGTCACACTATATACTGTATACTGTAAGAGAGGTCACACTATATACTGTATACTGTAAGAGAGGTCACACTATATACTGTATACTGTAAGAGAGGTCACACTATATACTGTATACTGTAAGAGAGGTCACACTATATACTGTATACTGTAAGAGAGGTCACACTATATACTGTATACTGTAAGAGAGGTCACACTATATACTGTATACTGTAAGAGAGGTCACACTATATACTGTATACTGTAAGAGCGGTCACACTATATACTGTATACTGTAAGAGAGGTCACACTATATACTGTATACTGTAAGAGAGGTCACACTATATACTGTATACTGTAAGAGAGGTCACACTATATACTGTATACTGTAAGAGCGGTCACACTATATACTGTATACTGTAAGAGAGGTCACACTATATACTGTATACTGTAAGAGCGGTCACACTATATACTGTATACTGTAAGAGCGGTCACACTATATACTGTATACTGTAAGAGAGGTCACACTATATACTGTATACTGTAAGAGAGGTCACACTATATGTATACTGTAAGAGAGGTCACACTATATACTGTATACTGTAAGAGCGGTCACACTATATACTGTATACTGTAAGAGAGGTCACACTATATACTGTATACTGTAAGAGCGGTCACACTATATACTGTATACTGTAAGAGCGGTCACACTATATACTGTATACTGTAAGAGAGGTCACACTATATACTGTATACTGTAAGAGAGGTCACACTATATACTGTAAGAGAGGTCACACTATATACTGTAAGAGAGGTCACACTATATACTGTATACTGTAAGAGCGGTCACACTATACTTACTGTAAGAGAGGTCACACTATATACTGTATACTGTAAGAGCGGTCACACTATATACTGTAAGAGAGGTCACACTATATACTGTATACTGTAAGAGCGGTCACACTATATACTGTATACTGTAAGAGAGGTCACACTATATACTGTATACTGTAAGAGAGGTCACACTATATACTGTAAGAGAGGTCACACTATATACTGTAAGAGAGGTCACACTATATACTGTAAGAGAGGTCACACTATATACTGTATACTGTAAGAGCGGTCACACTATATACTGTATACTGTAAGAGAGGTCACACTATATACTGTATACTGTAAGAGCGATCACACTATATACTGTATACTGTAGAGAGGTCACACTATATACTGTATACTGTAAGAGAGGTCACACTATATACTGTATACTGTAAGAGAGGTCACACTATATACTGTATACTGTAAGAGAGGTCACACTATATACTGTATACTGTAAGAGAGGTCACACTATATACTGTATACTGTAAGAGCGGTCACACTATATACTGTATACTGTAAGAGAGGTCACACTATATACTGTATACTGTAAGAGAGGTCACACTATATACTGTATACTGTAAGAGAGGTCACACTATATACTGTATACTGTAAGAGAGGTCACACTATATACTGTATACTGTAAGAGAGGTCACACTATATACTGTATACTGTAAGAGAGGTCACACTATATACTGTATACTGTAAGAGCGATCACACTATATACTGTATACTGTAAGAGCGGTCACACTATATACTGTATACTGTAAGAGCGCTCACACTATATACTGTATACTGTAAGAGAGGTCACACTATATACTGTATACTGTAAGAGAGGTCACACTATATACTGTATACTGTAAGAGCGCTCACACTATATACTGTATACTGTAAGAGAGGTCACACTATATACTGTATACTGTAAGAGCGGTCACACTATATACTGTATACTGTAAGAGCGGTCACACTATATACTGTATACTGTAAGAGAGGTCACACTATATACTGTATACTGTAAGAGCGGTCACACTATATACTGTATACTGTAAGAGAGGTCACACTATATACTGTATACTGTAAGAGCGGTCACACTATATACTGTATACTGTAAGAGTGGTCACACTATATACTGTATACTGTAAGAGAGGTCACACTATATACTGTATACTGTAAGAGAGGTCACACTATATACTGTAAGAGAGGTCACACTATATACTGTAAGAGAGGTCACACTATATACTGTATACTGTAAGAGCGGTCACACTATATACTGTAAGAGAGGTCACACTATATACTGTATACTGTAAGAGCGGTCACACTATATACTGTAAGAGAGGTCACACTATATACTGTATACTGTAAGAGCGGTCACACTATATACTGTATACTGTAAGAGAGGTCACACTATATACTGTATACTGTAAGAGAGGTCACACTATATACTGTAAGAGAGGTCACACTATATACTGTAAGAGAGGTCACACTATATACTGTATACTGTAAGAGCGGTCACACTATATACTGTAAGAGAGGTCACACTATATACTGTATACTGTAAGAGCGGTCACACTATATACTGTATACTGTAAGAGAGGTCACACTATATACTGTATACTGTAAGAGCGATCACACTATATACTGTATACTGTAGAAGAGGTCACACTATATACTGTATACTGTAAGAGAGGTCACACTATATACTGTATACTGTAAGAGAGGTCACACTATATACTGTATACTGTAAGAGAGGTCACACTATATACTGTATACTGTAAGAGAGGTCACACTATATACTGTATACTGTAAGAGCGGTCACACTATATACTGTATACTGTAAGAGAGGTCACACTATATACTGTATACTGTAAGAGAGGTCACACTATATACTGTATACTGTAAGAGAGGTCACACTATATACTGTATACTGTAAGAGAGGTCACACTATATACTGTATACTGTAAGAGAGGTCACACTATATACTGTATACTGTAAGAGCGATCACACTATATACTGTATACTGTAAGAGCGGTCACACTATATACTGTATACTGTAAGAGCGCTCACACTATATACTGTATACTGTAAGAGAGGTCACACTATATACTGTATACTGTAAGAGAGGTCACACTATATACTGTATACTGTAAGAGCGCTCACACTATATACTGTATACTGTAAGAGAGGTCACACTATATACTGTATACTGTAAGAGCGCTCACACTATATACTGTATACTGTAAGAGCGGTCACACTATATACTGTATACTGTAAGAGAGGTCACACTATATACTGTATACTGTAAGAGCGGTCACACTATATACTGTAAGAGCGGTCACACTATATACTGTATACTGTAAGAGAGGTCACACTATATACTGTATACTGTAAGAGAGGTCACACTATATACTGTATACTGTAAGAGCGTTCACACTATATACTGTATACTGTAAGAGCGATCACACTATATACTGTATACTGTAAGAGCGGTCACACTATATACTGTATACTGTAAGAGCGCTCACACTATATACTGTATACTGTAAGAGAGGTCACACTATATACTGTATACTGTAAGAGCGCTCACACTATATACTGTATACTGTAAGAACGGTCACACTATATACTGTATACTGTAAGAGCGGTCACACTATATACTGTATACTGTAAGAGAGGTCACACTATATACTGTATACTGTAAGAGCGGTCACACTATATACTGTATACTGTAAGAGAGGTCACACTATATACTGTATACTGTAAGAGAGGTCACACTATATACTGTATACTGTAAGAGCGGTCACACTATATACTGTATACTGTAAGAGAGGTCACACTATATACTGTATACTGTAAGAGCGGTCACACTATATACTGTATACTGTAAGAGAGGTCACACTATATACTGTATACTGTAAGAGAGGTCACACTATATACTGTATACTGTAAGAGCGGTCACACTATATACTGTATACTGTAAGAGCGGTCACACTATATACTGTATACTGTAAGAGAGGTCACACTATATACTGTATACTGTAAGAGCGGTCACACTATATACTGTATACTGTAAGAGAGGTCACACTATATACTGTATACTGTAAGAGAGGTCACACTATATACTGTATACTGTAAGAGAGGTCACACTATATACTGTATACTGTAAGAGAGGTCACACTATATACTGTATACTGTAAGAGCGGTCACACTATATACTGTATACTGTAAGAGAGGTCACACTATATACTGTATACTGTAAGAGAGGTCACACTATATACTGTATACTGTAAGAGCGGTCACACTATATACTGTATACTGTAAGAGAGGTCACACTATATACTGTATACTGTAAGAGCGGTCACACTATATACTGTATACTGTAAGAGCGGTCACACTATATACTGTATACTGTAAGAGAGGTCACACTGTATACTGTAAGAGCGGTCACACTATATACTGTATACTGTAAGAGCGGTCACACTATATACTGTATACTGTAAGAGAGGTCACACTATATACTGTATACTGTAAGAGCGGTCACACTATATACTGTATACTGTAAGAGCGGTCACACTATATACTGTATACTGTAAGAGCGGTCACACTATATACTGTATACTGTAAGAGAGGTCACACTATATACTGTATACTGTAAGAGAGGTCACACTATATACTGTATACTGTAAGAGAGGTCACACTATATACTGTATACTGTAAGAGAGGTCACACTATATACTGTATACTGTAAGAGAGGTCACACTATATACTGTATACTGTAAGAGAGGTCACACTATATACTGTATACTGTAAGAGCGGTCACACTATATACTGTATACTGTAAGAGCGGTCACACTATATACTGTATACTGCCAGAGCGGTCACACTATATACTGTATACTGTAAGAGAGGTCACACTATATACTGTATACTGTAAGAACGGTCACACTATATACTGTATACTGTAAGAGCGGTCACACTATATACTGTATACTGTAAGAGAGGTCACACTATATTCTGTATACTGTAAGAGAGGTCACACTATATACTGTATACTGTAAGAGAGGTCACACTATATTCTGTATACTGTAAGAGAGGTCACACTATATACTATATACTGTAAGAGAGGTCACACTATATACTGTATACTGTAAGAGAGGTCACACTATATACTGTATACTGTAAGAGAGGTCACACTATATACTGTATACTGTAAGAGCGTTCACACTATATACTGTATACTGTAAGAGAAGGTCACACTATATACTGTATACTGTAAGAGCGGTCACACTATATACTGTATACTGTAAGAGCGGTCACACTATATACTGTATACTGTAAGAGAGGTCACACTATATACTGTATACTGTAAGAGAGGTCACACTATATACTGTATACTGTAAGAAAGGTCACACTATATACTGTATACTGTAAGAGAGGTCACACTATATACTGTATACTGTAAGAGAGGTCACACTATATACTGTATACTGTAAGAGCGGTCACACTATATACTGTATACTGTAAGAGAGGTCACACTATATACTGTATACTGTAAGAGCGGTCACACTATATACTGTATACTGTAAGAGCGGTCACACTATATACTGTATACTGTAAGAGAGGTCACACTATATACTGTAAGAGAGGTCACACTATATACTGTATACTGTAAGAGCGGTCACACTATATACTGTATACTGTAAGAGAGGTCACACTATATACTGTATACTGTAAGAGCGGTCACACTATATACTGTATACTGTAAGAGCGGTCACACTATATACTGTATACTGTAAGAGAGGTCACACTATATACTGTATACTGTAAGAGAGGTCACACTATATACTGTAAGAGAGGTCACACTATATACTGTAAGAGAGGTCACACTATATACTGTATACTGTAAGAGCGGTCACACTATATACTGTAAGAGAGGTCACACTATATACTGTATACTGTAAGAGCGGTCACACTATATACTGTATACTGTAAGAGAGGTCACACTATATACTGTATACTGTAAGAGCGATCACACTATATACTGTATACTGTAGAAGAGGTCACACTATATACTGTATACTGTAAGAGAGGTCACACTATATACTGTATACTGTAAGAGAGGTCACACTATATACTGTATACTGTAAGAGAGGTCACACTATATACTGTATACTGTAAGAGAGGTCACACTATATACTGTATACTGTAAGAGAGGTCACACTATATACTGTATACTGTAAGAGAGGTCACACTATATACTGTATACTGTAAGAGAGGTCACACTATATACTGTATACTGTAAGAGCGATCACACTATATACTGTATACTGTAAGAGCGGTCACACTATATACTGTATACTGTAAGAGCGCTCACACTATATACTGTATACTGTAAGAGAGGTCACACTATATACTGTATACTGTAAGAGAGGTCACACTATATACTGTATACTGTAAGAGCGCTCACACTATATACTGTATACTGTAAGAGAGGTCACACTATATACTGTATACTGTAAGAGCGCTCACACTATATACTGTATACTGTAAGAGCGGTCACACTATATACTGTATACTGTAAGAGAGGTCACACTATATACTGTATACTGTAAGAGCGGTCACACTATATACTGTAAGAGCGGTCACACTATATACTGTATACTGTAAGAGAGGTCACACTATATACTGTATACTGTAAGAGAGGTCACACTATATACTGTATACTGTAAGAGGTCACACTATATACTGTATACTGTAAGAGCGGTCACACTATATACTGTATACTGTAAGAGAGGTCACACTATATACTGTATACTGTAAGAGCGGTCACACTATATACTGTAAGAGCGCTCACACTATATACTGTATACTGTAAGAGCGTTCACACTATATACTGTATACTGTAAGAGCGATCACACTATATACTGTATACTGTAAGAGCGGTCACACTATATACTGTATACTGTAAGAGCGCTCACACTATATACTGTATACTGTAAGAGAGGTCACACTATATACTGTATACTGTAAGAGCGCTCACACTATATACTGTATACTGTAAGAACGGTCACACTATATACTGTATACTATAAGAGCGGTCACACTATATACTGTATACTGTAAGAGCGGTCACACTATATACTGTATACTGTAAGAGAGGTCACACTATATACTGTATACTGTAAGAGAGGTCACACTATATACTGTATACTGTAAGAGCGGTCACACTATATACTGTATACTGTAAGAGAGGTCACACTATATACTGTATACTGTAAGAGCGGTCACACTATATACTGTATACTGTAAGAGAGGTCACACTATATACTGTATACTGTAAGAGAGGTCACACTATATACTGTATACTGTAAGAGCGGTCACACTATATACTGTATACTGTAAGAGAGGTCACACTATATACTGTATACTGTAAGAGAGGTCACACTATATACTGTATACTGTAAGAGGTCACACTATATACTGTATACTGTAAGAGCGGTCACACTATATACTGTATACTGTAAGAGCGGTCACACTATATACTGTATACTGTAAGAGAGGTCACACTATATACTGTATACTGTAAGAGCGGTCACACTATATACTGTATACTGTAAGAGAGGTCACACTATATACTGTATACTGTAAGAGAGGTCACACTATATACTGTATACTGTAAGAGAGGTCACACTATATACTGTATACTGTAAGAGAGGTCACACTATATACTGTATACTGTAAGAGCGGTCACACTATATACTGTATACTGTAAGAGAGGTCACACTATATACTGTATACTGTAAGAGAGGTCACACTATATACTGTATACTGTAAGAGCGGTCACACTATATACTGTATACTGTAAGAGCGGTCACACTATATACTGTATACTGTAAGAGCGGTCACACTATATACTGTATACTGTAAGAGAGGTCACACTGTATACTGTAAGAGCGGTCACACTATATACTGTATACTGTAAGAGCGGTCACACTATATACTGTATACTGTAAGAGAGGTCACACTATATACTGTATACTGTAAGAGCGGTCACACTATATACTGTATACTGTAAGAGCGGTCACACTATATACTGTATACTGTAAGAGCGGTCACACTATATACTGTATACTGTAAGAGAGGTCACACTATATACTGTATACTGTAAGAGAGGTCACACTATATACTGTATACTGTAAGAGAGGTCACACTATATACTGTATACTGTAAGAGAGGTCACACTATATACTGTATACTGTAAGAGAGGTCACACTATATACTGTATACTGTAAGAGAGGTCACACTATATACTGTATACTGTAAGAGAGGTCACACTATATACTGTATACTGTAAGAGCGATCACACTATATACTGTATACTGTAAGAGCGGTCACACTATATACTGTATACTGTAAGAGCGGTCACACTATATACTGTATACTGTAAGAGCGATCACACTATATACTGTATACTGTAAGAGAGGTCACACTATATACTGTATACTGTAAGAGAGGTCACACTATATACTGTATACTGTAAGAGCGGTCACACTATATACTGTATACTGTAAGAGCGGTCACACTATATACTGTATACTGCCAGAGCGGTCACACTATATACTGTATACTGTAAGAGAGGTCACACTATATACTGTATACTGTAAGAACGGTCACACTATATACTGTATACTGTAAGAGCGGTCACACTATATACTGTATACTGTAAGAGAGGTCACACTATATACTGTATACTGTAAGAGAGGTCACACTATATACTATATACTGTAAGAGAGGTCACACTATATACTGTATACTGTAAGAGAGGTCACACTATATACTGTATACTGTAAGAGCGTTCACACTATATACTGTATACTGTAAGAGAGGTCACACTATATACTGTATACTGTAAGAGCGGTCACACTATATACTGTATACTGTAAGAGCGGTCACACTATATACTGTATACTGTAAGAGAGGTCACACTATATACTGTATACTGTAAGAGAGGTCACACTATATACTGTATACTGTAAGAAAGGTCACACTATATACTGTATACTGTAAGAGAGGTCACACTATATACTGTATACTGTAAGAGAGGTCACACTATATACTGTATACTGTAAGAGCGGTCACACTATATACTGTATACTGTAAGAGAGGTCACACTATATACTGTATACTGTAAGAGCGATCACACTATATACTGTATACTGTAAGAGCGGTCACACTATATACTGTATACTGTAAGAGCGGTCACACTATATACTGTATACTGTAAGAGCGGTCACACTATATACTGTAAGAGCGGTCACACTATATACTGTATACTGTAAGAGCGGTCACACTATATACTGTATACTGTAAGAGAGGTCACACTATATACTGTATACTGTAAGAGAGGACACACTATATACTGTATACTGTAAGAGCGGTCACACTATATACTGTATACTGTAAGAGCGGTCACACTATGGACAGTCTACTGTAAGAGCGGTCACACTATATACTGTATACTGTATACTATAAGAGCGGTCACACTATATACTGTATACTGTAAGAGCGGTCACACTATATACTGTATACTGTAAGAGCGGTCACACTATATACTGTAAGAGCGGTCACACTATATACTGTATACTGTAAGAGAGGTCACACTATATACTGTATACTGTAAGAGAGGTCACACTATATACTGTATACTGTAAGAGAGGTCACACTATATACTGTATACTGTAAGAGAGGTCACACTATATACTGTATACTGTAAGAGAGGTCACACTATATACTGTATACTGTAAGAGCGATCACACTATATACTGTATACTGTAAGAGAGGTCACACTATATACTGTATACTGTAAGAGAGGTCACACTATATACTGTATACTGTAAGAGAGGTCACACTATATACTGTATACTGTAAGAGCGGTCACACTATATACTGTATACTGTAAGAGCGATCACACTATATACTGTATACTGTAAGAGAGGTCACACTATATACTGTATACTGTAAGAGAGGTCACACTATATACTGTATACTGTAAGAGCGATCACACTATATACTGTATACTGTAAGAGCGGTCACACTATATACTGTATACTGTAAGAGCGGTCACACTATATACTGTATACTGTAAGAGCGGTCACACTATATACTGTAAGAGCGGTCACACTATATACTGTATACTGTAAGAGCGGTCACACTATATACTGTATACTGTAAGAGAGGTCACACTATATACTGTATACTGTAAGAGCGGTCACACTATATACTGTATACTGTAAGAGAGGTCACACTATATACTGTATACTGTAAGAGCGGTCACACTATATACTGTATACTGTAAGAGCGGTCACACTATATACTGTATACTGTATACTATAAGAGCGGTCACACTATATACTGTATACTGTAAGAGCGGTCACACTATATACTGTATACTGTAAGAGCGGTCACACTATATACTGTAAGAGCGGTCACACTATATACTGTATACTGTAAGAGCGGTCACACTATATACTGTATACTGTAAGAGCGGTCACACTATATACTGTATACTGTAAGAGCGGTCACACTATATACTGTATACTGTAAGAGCGGTCACACTATATACTGTATACTGTAAGAGCGGTCACACTATATACTGTATACTGTATACTATAAGAGCGGTCACACTATATACTGTATACTGTAAGAGCGGTCACACTATATACTGTATACTGTAAGAGCGGTCACACTATATACTGTAAGAGCGGTCACACTATATACTGTATACTGTAAGAGCGGTCACACTATATACTGTATACTGTAAGAGAGGTCACACTATATACTGTATACTGTAAGAGCGGTCACACTATATAATGTATACTGTAAGAGAGGTCAAACTATATACTGTATACTATAAGAGAGGTCACACTATATACTGTATACTGTAAGAGAGGTCACACTATATACTGTATACTGTAAGAGCGGTCACACTATATACTGTATACTGCCAGAGCGGTCACACTATATACTGTATACTGTAAGAGAGGTCACACTATATACTGTATACTGTAAGAGCGGTCCACACTATATACTGTATACTGTAAGAGCGTTCACACTATATACTGTATACTGTATGAGCGGTCTCACTATATACTGTATACTGTAAGAGCGGTCACACTATATACTGTATACTGTAAGAGAGGTCACACTATATACTGTATACTGTAAGAGCGGTCACACTATATACTGTATACTGTAAGAGCGGTCACACTATATACTGTATACTGTAAGAGCGGTCACACTATATACTGTATACTGTAAGAGCGGTCACACTATATACTGTATACTGTAAGAGCGGTCACACTATATACTGTATACTGTAAGAGAGGTCACACTATATACTGTATACTGTAAGAGAGGTCACACTATATACTGTATACTGTAAGAGCGGTCACACTATATACTGTATACTGTAAGAGAGGTCACACTATATACTGTATACTGTAAGAGAGGTCACACTATATTCTGTATACTGTAAGAGCGGTCACACTATATACTGTATACTGTAAGAGCGGTCACACTATATACTGTATACTGTAAGAGCGGTCACACTATATACTGTATACTGTAAGAGCGGTCACACTATATACTGTATACTGTAAGAGCGGTCACACTATATACTGTATACTGTAAGAGAGGTCACACTATATACTGTATACTGTAAGAGCGGTCACACTATATACTGTATACTGTAAGAGAGGTCACACTATATACTGTATACTGTAAGAGCGGTCACACTATATACTGTATACTGTAAGAGCGGTCACACTATATACTGTATACTGTAAGAGAGGTCACACTATATACTGTATACTGTAAGAGAGGTCACACTATATACTGTATACTGTAAGAGCGGTCACACTATATACTGTATACTGTAAGAGAGGTCACACTATATACTGTATACTGTAAGAGCTGTCACACTATATACTGTATACTGTAAGAGAGGTCACACTATATACTGTATACTGTAAGAGCGGTCACACTATATACTGTATACTGTAAGAGAGGTCAAACTATATACTGTATACTGTAAGAGCGGTCACACTATATACTGTATACTGTAAGAACGGTCACACTATATACTGTATACTGTAAGAGCGGTCACACTATATACTGTATACTGTAAGAGAGGTCACACTATATACTGTATACTGTAAGAGAGGTCACACTATATACTGTATACTGTAAGAGCGGTCACACTATATACTGTATACTGTAAGAGAGGTCACACTATATACTGTATACTGCAAGAGAGGTCACACTGTATACTGTATACTGTAAGAGAGGTCACACTATATACTGTATACTGTAAGAGCGGTCACACTATATACTGTATACTGTAAGAGCGGTCACACTATATACTGTATTCTGTAAGAGCGGTCACACTATATACTGTATACTGTAAGAGAGGTCACACTATATACTGTATACTGTAAGAGCGATCACACTATATACTGTAAGAGAGGTCACACTATATACTGTATACTGTAAGAGAGGTCACACTATATACTGTATACTGTAAGAGCGTTCACACTATATACTGTATACTGTAAGAGAGGTCACACTATATACTGTATACTGTAAGAGCGGTCACACTATATACTGTATACTGTAAGAACGGTCACACTATATACTGTATACTGTAAGAGCGGTCACACTATATACTGTATACTGTAAGAGCGGTCACACTATATACTGTATACTGTAAGAGAGGTCACACTATATACTGTATACTGTAAGAGAGGTCACACTATATTCTGTATACTGTAAGAGAGGTCACACTATATACTGTATACTGTAAGAGCGGTCACACTATATACTGTATACTGTAAGAGAGGTCACACTATATACTGTATACTGTAAGAGCGGTCACACTATATACTGTGTACTGTAAGAGAGGTCACACTATATACTGTATACTGTAAGAGAGGTCACACTATATACTGTATACTGTAAGAGCGGTCACACTATATACTGTATACTGTAAGAGAGGTCACACTATATACTGTATACTGTAAGAGCGGTCACACTATATACTGTATACTGTAAGAGAGGTCACACTATATACTGTATACTGTAAGAGCGATCACACTATATACTGTATACTGTAAGAGAGGTCACACTATATACTGTATACTGTAAGAGCGGTCACACTATATACTGTATACTGTAAGAGAGGTCACACTATATTCTGTATACTGTAAGAGAGGTCACACTATATACTGTATACTGTAAGAGCGGTCACACTATATACTGTATACTGTAAGAGAGGTCACACTATATACTGTATACTGTAAGAGCGGTCACACTATATACTGTATACTGTAAGAGCGGTCACACTATATACTGTATACTGTAAGAGAGGTCACACTATATACTGTATACTGTAAGAGCGGTCACACTATATACTGTATACTGTAAGAGAGGTCACACTATATACTGTATACTGTAAGAGAGGTCACACTATATACTGTATACTGTAAGAGAGGTCACACTGTATACTGTATACTGTAAGAGCGATCACACTATATACTGTATACTGTAAGAGCGTTCACACTATATACTGTATACTGTAAGAGAGGTCACACTATATACTGTATACTGTAAGAGCGATCACACTATATACTATATACTGTAAGAGCGTTCACACTATATACTGTATAGTGTAAGAGAGGTCACACTATATACTGTATACTGTAAGAGAGGTCACACTATATACTGTATACTGTAAGAGCGGTCACACTATATACTGTATACTGTAAGAGCGGTCACACTATATACTGTATACTGTAAGAGCGGTCACACTATATACTGTATACTGTAAGAGAGGTCACACTATATACTGTATACTGTAAGAGAGGTCACACTATATACTGTATACTGTAAGAGCGTTCACACTATATACTATATACTGTAAGAGCGGTCACACTATATACTGTATACTGTAAGAGCGATCACACTATATACTGTATACTGTAAGAGCGTTCACACTATATACTGTATACTGTAAGAGCGGTCACACTATATACTGTATACTGTAAGAGCGATCACACTATATACTGTATACTGTAAGAGCGTTCACACTATATACTGTATACTGTAAGAGAGGTCACACTATATACTGTATACTGTAAGAGAGGTCACACTATATACTGTATACTGTAAGAGCGGTCACACTATATACTGTATACTGTAAGAGCGGTCACACTATATACTGTATACTGTAAGAGCGGTCACACTATATACTGTATACTGTAAGAGAGGTCACACTATATACTGTATACTGTAAGAGCGGTCACACTATATACTGTATACTGTAAGAGCGGTCACACTATATACTGTATACTGTAAGAGCGGTCACACTATATACTGTATACTGTAAGAGCGGTCACACTATATACTGTATACTGTAAGAGCGGTCACACTATATACTGTATACTGTAAGAGAGGTCACACTATATACTGTATACTGTAAGAGAGGTCACACTATATACTGTATACTGTAAGAGCGGTCACACTATATACTGTATACTGTAAGAGCGGTCACACTATATACTGTATACTGTAAGAGAGGTCACACTATATACTGTATACTGTAAGAGAGGTCACACTATATACTGTATACTGTAAGAGCGGTCACACTATATACTGTATACTGTAAGAGAGGTCACACTATATACTGTATACTGTAAGAGCGTTCACACTATATACTGTATACTGTAAGAGCGGTCACACTATATACTGTATACTGTAAGAGCGGTCACACTATATACTGTATACTGTAAGAGCGGTCACACTATAATTCTGTATACTGTAAGAGAGGTCACACTATATACTGTATACTGTAAGAGCGGTCACACTATATACTGTATACTGTAAGAGAGGTCACACTATATACTGTATACTGTAAGAGAGGTCACACTATATTCTGTATACTGTAAGAGCGGTCACACTATATACTGTAAGAGCGGTCACACTATATACTGTATACTGTAAGAGAGGTCACACTATATACTGTATACTGTAAGAGCGATCACACTATATACTGTATACTGTAAGAGCGATCACACTATATACTGTAAGAGCGGTCACACTATATACTGTATACTGTAAGAGCGGTCACACTATATACTGTATACTGTAAGAGCGATCACACTATATACTGTATACTGTAAGAGCGATCACACTATATACTGTATACTGTAAGAGAGGTCACACTATATACTGTATACTGTAAGAGCGATCACACTATATACTGTATACTGTAAGAGAGGTCACACTATATACTGTATACTGTAAGAGCGATCACACTATATACTGTATACTGTAAGAGAGGTCACACTATATACTGTATACTGTAAGAGAGGTCACACTATATACTGTATACTGTAAGAGAGGTCACACTATATACTGTATACTGTAAGAGAGGTCACACTATATACTGTATACTGTAAGAGAGGTCACACTATATACTGTATACTGTAAGAGCGGTCACACTATATACTGTATACTGTAAGAGCGGTCACACTATATTCTGTATACTGTAAGAGTGGTCACACTATATACTGTAAGAGCGGTCACACTATATACTGTATACTGTAAGAGCGGTCACACTATATACTGTATACTGTAAGAGCGGTCACACTATATACTGTATTCTGTAAGAGCGGTCACACTATATTACTGTATACTGTAAGAGCGGTCACACTATATACTGTATACTGTAAGAGCGGTCACACTATATACTGTATACTGTAAGAGAGGTCACACTATATACTGTATACTGTAAGAGAGGTCACATTATATACTGTATACTGTAAGAGAGGTCACACTATATACTGTATACTGTAAGAGAGGTCACACTATATACTGTATACTGTAAGAGCGTTCACACTATATACTGTATACTGTAAGAGCGGTCATACTATATACTGTATACTGTAAGAGAGGTCACACTATATACTGTATACTGTAAGAGCGTTCACACTATATACTGTATACTGTAAGAGCGGTCACACTATATACTGTATACTGTAAGAGCGGTCACACTATATACTGTATACTGTAAGAGCGTCACACTATGGACAGTCTACTGTAAGAGCGGTCACACTATATACTGTATACTGTAAGAGAGGTCACACTATATACTGTATACTGTAAGAGCGGTCACACTATATACTGTATTCTGTAAGAGCGGTCACACTATATACTGTATACTGTAAGAGAGGTCACATTATATACTATACTGTAAGAGAGGTCACACTATACTAGATATATAGGCCTCCTTTATCTTATATATACAGTATATAATGTGACCTCTCTTACAGTATACAGTATATAGTGTGACCGCTCTTACAGAATACAGTATATAGTGTGACCGCTCTTACAGTATACAGTATATAGTGTGACCTCTCTTACAGTATACAGTATATAGTGTGACCGCTCTTACAGTAGACTGTCCATAGTGTGACCGCTCTTACAGTATACAGTATATAGTGTGACCGCTCTTACAGTATACAGAATATAGTGTGACCGCTCTTACAGTATACAGTATATAGTGTGAACGCTCTTACAGTATACAGTATATAGTGTGACCTCTCTTACAGTATACAGTATATAGTATGATCGCTCTTACAGTATACAGTATATAGTGTGAACGCTCTTACAGTATACAGTATATAGTGTGACCTCTCTTACAGTATACAGTATATAGTGTGACCTCTCTTACAGTATACAGTATATAATGTGACCTCTCTTACAGTATACAGTATATAGTGTGACCTCTCTTACAGTATACAGTATATAGTGTGACCGCTCTTACAGTATACAGTATATAGTGTGACCGCTCTTACAGTATACAGTATATAGTGTGACCGCTCTTACAGAATACAGTATATAGTGTGACCGCTCTTACAGTATACAGTATATAGTGTGACCGCTCTTACAGTATACAGTATATAGTGTGACCGCTCTTACAGTATATAGTGTGACCACTCTTACAGTATACAGAATATAGTGTGACCGCTCTTACAGTATACAGTATATAGTGTGACCGCTCTTACAGTATACAGTATATAGTGTGACCTCTCTTACAGTATACAGTATATAGTGTGACCTCTCTTACAGTATACAGTATATAGTGTGACCTCTCTTACAGTATACAGTATATAGTGTGACCTCTCTTACAGTATACAGTATATAGTGTGACCTCTCTTACAGTATACAGTATATAGTGTGATCGCTCTTACAGTATACAGTATATAGTGTGACCTCTCTTACAGTATACAGTATATAGTGTGATCGCTCTTACAGTATACAGTATATAGTGTGACCTCTCTTACAGTATACAGTATATAGTGTGATCGCTCTTACAGTATACAGTATATAGTGTGATCGCTCTTACAGTATACAGTATATAGTGTGACCGCTCTTACAGTATACAGTATATAGTGTGACCGCTCTTACAGTATATAGTGTGATCGCTCTTACAGTATACAGTATATAGTGTGATCGCTCTTACAGTATACAGTATATAGTGTGACCTCTCTTACAGTATACAGTATATAGTGTGACCGCTCTTACAGTATATAGTGTGACCGCTCTTACAGTATACAGAATATAGTGTGACCTCTCTTACAGTATACAGTATATAGTGTGACCTCTCTTACAGTATACAGTATATAGTGTGACCGCTCTTACAGTATACAGTATATAGTGTGACCTCTCTTACAGTATACAGAATATAGTGTGACCGCTCTTACAGTATACAGTATATAGTGTGACCGCTCTTACAGTATACAGTATATAGTGTGACCGCTCTTACAGTATACAGTATATAGTGTGAACGCTCTTACAGTATACAGTATATAGTGTGACCTCTCTTACAGTATACAGTATATAGTGTGACCGCTCTTACAGTATACAGTATATAGTGTGACCTCTCTTACAGTATACAGTATATAGTGTGACCTCTCTTACAGTATACAGTATATAGTGTGACCGCTCTTACAGTATACAGTATATAGTGTGACCGCTCTTACAGTATACAGTATATAGTGTGACCTCTCTTACAGTATACAGTATATAGTGTGACCTCTCTTACAGTATACAGTATATAGTGTGACCGCTCTTACAGTATACAGTATATAGTGTGACCGCTCTTACAGTATACAGTATATAGTGTGACCGCTCTTACAGTATACAGTATATAGTGTGACCGCTCTTACAGTATACAGTATATAGTGTGACCGCTCTTACAGTATACAGTATATAGTGTGACCTCTCTTACAGTATACAGTATATAGTGTGACCGCTCTTACAGTATACAGTATATAGTGTGACCGCTCTTACAGTATACAGTATATAGTGTGACCGCTCTTACAGTATACAGTATATAGTGTGACCTCTCTTACAGTATACAGTATATAGTGTGACCTCTCTTACAGTATACAGTATATAGTGTGAACGCTCTTACAGTATACAGTATATAGTGTGATCGCTCTTACAGTATACAGTATATAGTGTGACCGCTCTTACAGTATACAGTATATAGTGTGAACGCTCTTACAGTATACAGTATATAGTGTGATCGCTCTTACAGTATACAGTATATAGTGTGACCGCTCTTACAGTATATAGTATATAGTGTGAACGCTCTTACAGTATACAGTATATAGTGTGACCTCTCTTACAGTATACAGTATATAGTGTGACCTCTCTTACAGTATACAGTATATAGTGTGACCGCTCTTACAGTATACAGTATATAGTGTGACCGCTCTTACAGTATACAGTATATAGTGTGACCGCTCTTACAGTATACAGTATATAGTGTGACCTCTCTTACAGTATACAGTATATAGTGTGACCTCTCTTACACTATACAGTATATAGTGTGAACGCTCTTACAGTATATAGTATATAGTGTGATCGCTCTTACAGTATACAGTATATAGTGTGACCTCTCTTACAGTATACAGTATATAGTGTGAACGCTCTTACAGTATACAGTATATAGTGTGATCGCTCTTACAGTATACAGTATACAGTGTGACCTCTCTTACAGTATACAGTATATAGTGTGACCTCTCTTACAGTATACAGTATATAGTGTGACCTCTCTTACAGTATACAGTATATAGTGTGACCGCTCTTACAGTATACAGTATATAGTGTGACCTCTCTTACAGTATACAGTATATAGTGTGACCGCTCTTACAGTATACAGTATATAGTGTGACCGCTCTTACAGTATACAGTATATAGTGTGACCTCTCTTACAGTATACAGTATATAGTGTGACCGCTCTTACAGTATACAGTATATAGTGTGACCTCTCTTACAGTATACAGAATATAGTGTGACCTCTCTTACAGTATACAGTATATAGTGTGACCGCTCTTACAGTATACAGTATATAGTGTGACCTCTCTTACAGTATACAGTATATAGTGTGATCGCTCTTACAGTATACAGTATATAGTGTGACCTCTCTTACAGTATACAGTAATATAGTGTGACCGCTCTTACAGTATACAGTATATAGTGTGACCTCTCTTACAGTATACAGTATATAGTGTGACCGCTCTTACAGTATACAGTATATAGTGTGACCTCTCTTACAGTATACAGTATATAGTGTGACCTCTCTTACAGTACACAGTATATAGTGTGACCGCTCTTACAGTATACAGTATATAGTGTGACCTCTCTTACAGTATACAGTATATAGTGTGACCGCTCTTACAGTATACAGTATATAGTGTGACCTCTCTTACAGTATACAGAATATAGTGTGACCTCTCTTACAGTAATACAGTATATAGTGTGACCTCTCTTACAGTATACAGTATATAGTGTGACCGCTCTTACAGTATACAGTATATAGTGTGACCGCTCTTACAGTATACAGTATATAGTGTGACCGTTCTTACAGTATACAGTATATAGTGTGACCGCTCTTACAGTATACAGTATATAGTGTGACCTCTCTTACAGTATACAGTATATAGTGTGAACGCTCTTACAGTATACAGTATATAGTGTGACCTCTCTTACAGTATACAGTATATAGTGTGACCTCTCTTACAGTATATAGTGTGATCGCTCTTACAGTATACAGTATATAGTGTGACCTCTCTTACAGTATACAGTATATAGTGTGACCGCTCTTACAGAATACAGTATATAGTGTGACCGCTCTTACAGTATACAGTATATAGTGTGACCGCTCTTACAGTATACAGTATATAGTGTGACCTCTCTTACAGTATACAGTATACAGTGTGACCTCTCTTGCAGTATACAGTATATAGTGTGACCTCTCTTACAGTATACAGTATATAGTGTGACCGCTCTTACAGTATACAGTATATAGTGTGACCTCTCTTACAGTATACAGTATATAGTGTGACCTCTCTTACAGTATACAGTATATAGTGTGACCGCTCTTACAGTATACAGTATATAGTGTGACCGTTCTTACAGTATACAGTATATAGTGTGACCGCTCTTACAGTATACAGTATATAGTTTGACCTCTCTTACAGTATACAGTATATAGTGTGACCGCTCTTACAGTATACAGTATATAGTGTGACCTCTCTTACAGTATACAGTATATAGTGTGACAGCTCTTACAGTATACAGTATATAGTGTGACCTCTCTTACAGTATACAGTATATAGTGTGACCGCTCTTACAGTATACAGTATATAGTGTGACCTCTCTTACAGTATACAGTATATAGTGTGACCTCTCTTACAGTATACAGTATATAGTGTGACCGCTCTTACAGTATACAGTATATAGTGTGACCGCTCTTACAGTATACAGTATATAGTGTGACCTCTCTTACAGTATACAGTATATAGTGTGACCGCTCTTACAGTATACAGTATATAGTGTGACCTCTCTTACAGTATACAGTATATAGTGTGACCGCTCTTACAGTATACAGTATATAGTGTGACCGCTCTTACAGTATACAGTATATAGTGTGACCGCTCTTACAGTATACAGTATATAGTGTGACCGCTCTTACAGTATACAGTATATAGTGTGACCGCTCTTACAGTATACAGAATATAGTGTGACCTCTCTTACAGTATACAGTATATAGTGTGACCTCTCTTACAGTATACAGTATATAGTGTGACCGCTCTTACAGTATACAGTATATAGTGTGACCTCTCTTACAGTATACAGTATATAGTGTGACCTCTCTTACAGTATACAGTATATAGTGTGACCGCTCTTACAGTATACAGTATATAGTGTGACCGCTCTTACAGTATACAGTATATAGTGTGACCGCTCTTACAGTATACAGTATATAGTGTGACCGCTCTTACAGTATACAGTATATAGTGTGACCGCTCTTACAGTATACAGTATATAGTGTGACCTCTCTTACAGTATACAGTATATAGTGTGACCGCTCTTACAGTATACAGTATATAGTGAGACCGCTCATACAGTATACAGTATATAGTGTGAACGCTCTTACAGTATACAGTATATAGTGTGACCGCTCTTACAGTATACAGTATATAGTGTGACCTCTCTTACAGTATACAGTATATAGTGTGACCGCTCTGGCAGTATACAGTATATAGTGTGACCGCTCTTACAGTATACAGTATATAGTGTGACCTCTCTTACAGTATACAGTATATAGTGTGACCTCTCTTATAGTATACAGTATATAGTTTGACCTCTCTTACAGTATACATTATATAGTGTGACCGCTCTTACAGTATACAGTATATAGTGTGACCTCTCTTACAGTATACAGTATATAGTGTGACCGCTCTTACAGTATACAGTATATAGTGTGACCGCTCTTACAGTATATAGTGTGACCGCTCTTACAGTATACAGTATATAGTGTGACCGCTCTTACAGTATACAGTATATAGTGTGACCGCTCTTATAGTATACAGTATACAGTATATAGTGTGACCGCTCTTACAGTATACAGTATATAGTGTGACCGCTCTTACAGTATACAGTATATAGTGTGACCGCTCTTACAGTATACAGTATATAGTGTGACCGCTCTTACAGTATACAGTATATAGTGTGACCGCTCTTACAGTATACAGTATATAGTGTGACCGCTCTTACAGTATATAGTGTGACCGCTCTTACAGTATACAGTATATAGTGTGACCGCTCTTACAGTATACAGTATATAGTGTGACCGCTCTTATAGTATACAGTATACAGTATATAGTGTGACCGCTCTTACAGTATACAGTATATAGTGTGACCGCTCTTACAGTATACAGTATATAGTGTGACCTCTCTTACAGTATACAGTATATAGTGTGACCGCTCTTACAGTATACAGTATATAGTGTGACCTCTCTTACAGTATACAGTATATAGTGTGACCGCTCTTACAGTATACAGTATATAGTGTGACCGCTCTTACAGTATATAGTGTGACCGCTCTTACAGTATACAGTATATAGTGTGACCGCTCTTACAGTATACAGTATATAGTGTGACCGCTCTTACAGTATACAGTATATAGTGTGATCGCTCTTACAGTATACAGTATATAGTGTGACCTCTCTTACAGTATACAGTATATAGTGTGACCTCTCTTACAGTATACAGTATATAGTGTGATCGCTCTTACAGTATACAGTATATAGTGTGACCGCTCTTACAGTATACAGTATATAGTGTGACCTCTCTTACAGTATACAGTATATAGTGTGACCTCTCTTACAGTATACAGTATATAGTGTGACCTCTCTTACAGTATACAGTATATAGTGTGATCGCTCTTACAGTATACAGTATATAGTGTGACCTCTCTTACAGTATACAGTATATAGTGTGACCTCTCTTACAGTATACAGTATATAGTGTGACCTCTCTTACAGTATACAGTATATAGTGTGACCTCTCTTACAGTATACAGTATATAGTGTGACCTCTCTTACAGTATACAGTATATAGTGTGACCGCTCTTACAGTATATAGTGTGACCGCTCTTACAGTATACAGTATATAGTGTGACCGCTCTTACAGTATACAGTATATAGTGTGACCGCTCTTATAGTATACAGTATACAGTATATAGTGTGACCGCTCTTACAGTAGACTGTCCATAGTGTGACCGCTCTTACAGTATACAGTATATAGTGTGACCGCTCTTACAGTATACAGTATATAGTGTGTCCTCTCTTACAGTATACAGTATATAGTGTGACCTCTCTTACAGTATACAGTATATAGTGTGACCGCTCTTACAGTATACAGTATATAGTGTGACCGCTCTTACAGTATATAGTGTGGACCGCTCTTACAGTATACAGTATATAGTGTGACCGCTCTTACAGTATACAGTATATAGTGTGACCGCTCTTACAGTATACAGTATATAGTGTGATCGCTCTTACAGTATACAGTATATAGTGTGACCTCTCTTACAGTATACAGTATATAGTGTGACCGCTCTTACAGTATACAGTATATAGTGTGACCTCTCTTACAGTATACAGTATATAGTGTGACCTCTCTTACAGTATACAGTATATAGTGTGACCTTTCTTACAGTATACAGTATATAGTGTGACCTCTCTTACAGTATACAGTATATAGTGTGACCTCTCTTACAGTATACAGTATATAGTGTGACCGCTCTTACAGTATACAGTATATAGTGTGACCGCTCTTACAGTATACAGTATATAGTGTGACCTCTCTTACAGTATACAGTATATAGTGTGAACGCTCTTACAGTATACAGTATATAGTGTGACCTCTCTTACAGTATACAGTATATAGTGTGACCCTCTCTTACAGTATATAGTATATAGTGTGACCTCTCTTACAGTATACAGTATATAGTGTGACCTCTCTTACAGTATACAGTATATAGTGTGACCGCTCTTACAGTATACAGTATATAGTGTGACCGTTCTTACAGTATACAGTATATAGTGTGACCTCTCTTACAGTATACAGTATATAGTGTGACCGCTCTGGCAGTATACAGTATATAGTGTGACCGCTCTTACAGTATACAGTATATAGTGTGACCGCTCTTACAGTATACAGTATATAGTGTGACCTCTCTTACAGTATACAGTATATAGTGTGACCTCTCTTACAGTATACAGTATATAGTGTGATCGCTCTTACAGTATACAGTATATAGTGTGACCGCTCTTACAGTATACAGTATATAGTGTGACCGCTCTTACAGTATACAGTATATAGTGTGATCGCTCTTACAGTATACAGTATATAGTGTGACCTCTCTTACAGTATACAGTATATAGTGTGACCTCTCTTACAGTATACAGTATATAGTGTGACCTCTCTTACAGTATACAGTATATAGTGTGACCTCTCTTACAGTATACAGTATATAGTGTGGACCTCTCTTACAGTATACAGTATATAGTGTGACCTCTCTTACAGTATACAGTATATAGTGTGACCTCTCTTACAGTATACAGTATATAGTGTGACCGCTCTTACAGTATACAGTATATAGTGTGACCGCTCTTACAGTATACAGTATATAGTGTGACCGCTCTTACAGTATACAGTATATAGTGTGACCTCTCTTACAGTATACAGTATATAGTGTGACCGCTCTTACAGTATACAGTATATAGTGTGACCGCTCTTACAGTATACAGTATATAGTGTGACCTCTCTTACAGTATACAGTATATAGTGTGACCGCTCTTACAGTATACAGTATATAGTGTGACCGCTCTTACAGTATACAGTATATAGTGTGACCGCTCTTACAGTATACAGTATATAGTGTGACCTCTCTTACAGTATACAGTATATAGTGTGACCTCTCTTACAGTATACAGTATATAGTGTGACCGCTCTTACAGTATACAGTATATAGTGTGACCTCTCTTACAGTATACAGTATATAGTGTGACCTCTCTTACAGTATACAGTATATAGTGTGACCTCTCTTACAGTATACAGTATATAGTGTGACCTCTCTTACAGTATACAGTATATAGTGTGACCGCTCTTACAGTATACAGTATATAGTGTGACCTCTCTTACAGTATACAGTATATAGTGTGACCGCTCTTACAGTATACAGTATATAGTGTGACCGCTCTTACAGTATACAGTATATAGTGTGACCTCTTACAGTATACAGTATATAGTGTGACCTCTCTTACAGTATACAGTAATATAGTGTGACCTCTCTTACAGTATACAGTATATAGTGTGACCGCTCTTACAGTATACAGTATATAGTGTGACCTCTCTTACAGTATACAGTATATAGTGTGACCTCTCTTACAGTATACAGTATATAGTGTGACCGCTCTTACAGTATACAGTATATAGTGTGACCTCTCTTACAGTATACAGTATATAGTGTGACCGCTCTTACAGTATACAGTATATAGTGTGACCTCTCTTACAGTATACAGTATATAGTGTGACCTCTCTTACAGTATACAGTATATAGTGTGACCGCTCTTACAGTATACAGTATATAGTGTGACCGCTCTTACAGTATACAGTATATAGTGTGACCGCTCTTACAGTATACAGTATATAGTGTGACCGCTCTTACAGTATACAGTATATAGTGTGACCTCTCTTACAGTATACAGTATATAGTGTGACCGCTCTTACAGTATACAGTATATAGTGTGACCGCTCTTACAGTATACAGTATATAGTGTGACCGCTCTTACAGTATACA
This sequence comes from Leptodactylus fuscus, assembly GCF_031893055.1. Classification (NCBI taxonomy): domain Eukaryota; kingdom Metazoa; phylum Chordata; class Amphibia; order Anura; family Leptodactylidae; genus Leptodactylus; species Leptodactylus fuscus. Next base: position 285,666,081 of record NC_134266.1, read on the forward strand.
GTATATAGTGTGACCGCTCTTACAGTATACAGTATATAGTGTGAGCGCTCTTAAACAGTATATAGTGTGACCGCTCTTACAGTATACAGTATATAGTGTGACCTCTCTTACAGTATACAGTATATAGTGTGACCGCTCTTACAGTATACAGTATATAGTGTGACCTCTCTTACAGTATACAGTATATAGTGTGACCTCTCTTACAGTATACAGTATATAGTGTGACCTCTCTTACAGTATACAGTATATAGTGTGACGCTCTTACAGTTAATATAGTGTGACCGCTCTTACAGTATACAGTATATAGTGTGACCTCTCTTACAGTATACAGTATATAGTGTGACCGCTCTTACAGTATACAGTATATAGTGTGAGCGCTCTTACAGTATACAGTATATAGTGTGACCTCTCTTACAGTATACAGTATATAGTGTGAGCGCTCTTACAGTATACAGTATATAGTGTGACCTCTCTTACAGTATACAGTATATAGTGTGACCTCTCTTACAGTATACAGTATATAGTGTGAGCGCTCTTACAGTATACAGTATATAGTGTGACCGCTCTTACAGTATACAGTATATAGTGTGATCGCTCTTACAGTATACAGTATATAGTGTGACCTCTCTTACAGTATACAGTATATAGTGTGACCTCTCTTACAGTATACAGTATATAGTGTGACCTCTCTTACAGTATACAGTATATAGTGTGACCTCTCTTACAGTATACAGTATATAGTGTGACCTCTCTTACAGTATACAGTATATAGTGTGACCTCTCTTACAGTATACAGTATATAGTGTGACCTCTCTTACAGTATACAGTATATAGTGTGACCTCTCTACAGTATACAGTATATAGTGTGATCGCTCTTACAGTATACAGTATATAGTGTGACCTCTCTTACAGTATACAGTATATAGTGTGACCGCTCTTACAGTATACAGTATATAGTGTGACCTCTCTTACAGTAATATAGTGTGACCGCTCTTACAGTATACAGTATATAGTGTGACCTCTCTTACAGTATATAGTGTGACCTCTCTTACAGTATAATAGTGTGACCTCTCTTACAGTATACAGTATATAGTGTGACCTCTCTTACAGTATACAGTATATAGTGTGACCGCTCTTACAGTATACAGTATATAGTGTGACCGCTCTTACAGTATACAGTATATAGTGTGACCTCTCTTACAGTATACAGA